>NW_027069289.1:0-60510 GCF_037157495.1 Lathamus discolor | reverse complement strand
TGGGACCCTTCACTGCGTGCTGCAGCTCTGGGGCCATCGTGGGGGTGCTGAGCCCCCCTTTTCCATCTCCCCCAGCGCTGTGGACGGCGACGCCACCGTGCACGACCGGGTGCTGTGGGCGCTGCACATCAGCGGCATGGACGATCTGCTCAAGTTCCTGGCCAGCGCCCAGACGGAGCAGCAATGGGCGCTGCACGTCCTGGAGATCATCTCCCTCATGTTCCGCAACCAAGTGAGTGGGGCAGGGGCCGGTGGGGCCGGGACCCCCATGGACCCGCGCATCCCATAGCGCTGATGATGCTGCCCGCAGAGCCCGGAGGACCTGGCGGTGCTGGGGCAGGGCCAGGCGGGTGCTGAGCGCGGGGAGGACACGCGGGAGCTGCAGAGCCTGCGGCAGCGGGAGCTGGCGGAGAAGAGGACCCGGGCGCTGCAGCGCCCGTATCGGTGAGGGCAGGGGGGCGGCAGCACCGGGACCCCCGTGGTGGGGCCCGCACCGCTCACCCCATGTCCCCCCCGTTCGCTCCAGGCACTCCCGGTTCGTCGGCTCCTACGTCCTGCAGGGCCTGAAGGCGATCGGGGACCGGGATGTGGTGTTCATAAGGGGCTGCACAACGTGAGCACGGGGATGGGGATGCGGGGGGGGGGGTGATGCCGGAGGGGTCCGAGCACGGTTCGATGCCCGCAGCTGAAGAGCTACAGCCACGACCTGGGCAAGGAGCCGCGGCGCGTGCCCCGGCGGCGCCAGGCAGCCCCGAGGCCGAGGCTCCGCACCGCTCCGCGCACAACGTCCGGCTCTTCCTGCACCGCTTCTGCCAGGACTTCCTGGAGGGCTGCTACAACCGCCTGATGCTGCTGGTGAAGGTGCCGGGGAGGGGGGGGGCCGTGGGGCTGGGACCCCCTGCCCGGGCTGTGGGGGACCCCCAGCTCAGCCCCACGGCCTGCGCCCCACAGGACCACTTGGTGCGGGACAAGGCTCAGCAGCACGATGAGACCTATTACCTGTGGGCTTGTGCCTTCTTCATGGCCTTCAACCGGCACCGCGGCTTCCGCCCGGAGCTGGTGTCCGAGACCGTGGGCGTCCGCGCCTTCCACTTCATCGAGCAGAACCTCACCACCTACTATGAGATGGCGCTGATGGACAAGAAGGAGGCCGTGACCTGGGCACGCAGGTGGGTGCCGGGGCTTGGAGCACCCTGCTCTGACGGCAGGGGTCCCTCTTGGGGCTGGCTGAGCTTTAGGGTCCTTCCCTCCGCGTTCCTCCTCAGGATGCACTTGGCTCTCAAGGCGTACCAGGAGCTGCTGCGCACGGTGCAGGAGATGGACCGGTCCCCGGAGCCGGCGGTGCGGGACAGCAGCCAGGTCATCAAGAGTGAGTCCCGTCCCATCGCATCCATCCAGGTTGGGGAGCCCCATTCCACCCCCTTCCTCCTCCATCCTCCTCCATCCTCCTCCTCCCCAGGCAACATCTTCTACCTGATGGAATACCGGAGCTCTTCCTCGCGCTCTTCCGCAAGTTCGATGAGACCAAGCAGCCGCGCAGCTTCCTGCGGGACCTGGTGGAGACGGCGCATCTCTTCCTGCGCATGCTGGAGCGCTTCTGCCGCGGCCGCTCCAGCCTCGTGGTGCAGGTCGGGATGGGGAGCACCCCCCCCCGGGGGGGCCCTATGGGGCTGCAGCCCCTCCTCACCCCATCCTTGTCCCCCTATAGAGCAAGCGTGTGCGGAGGAAGAAGCAGCCCCGCGCGCCCGCAGCCGCAGCCCCGCAGCCGCCCAGCACCGAGGAGCTGCAGGAGCTGTGGGCAGGGCTGGCCCCACAGCTTCAGGCCTGTCTGCAGGTAGGGGACGGGGCTCCAGCCCCATAGCGGGGACCTTGGGGTTGCTGTGGGGCACAAGGTGACTGCGTCCTGCATAGGGCCAGGTGCCGCTCCCCGAGGACGTGGTGCCCTTCGATGCCGCATCGGAGACGCCGGTGGAGGAGCAACGCGCCGAGGCCCTGCTGCGGATTGCGGGATGCTCGGGTCCCCCAGGCCCTGCGGCTGCTCCGCTCTGCCCGGTACCGGCAGCATCCCCATCCCATTCCCGGTGCATGGACACGGTGAAAACCATGCCGGGCATTCCCGGTGCACGGACACGGTGACAGCCTCTCCCTATCCCTCCATAGGGATGTATGGCCCGAAGGGGACGTGTTTGGGACCCCCCAACGCGGGGCCGCCCGAGGAGACCCGGCTGCTCCAGGACATCCTCTTTGCTCCTCTGCCCCGTGAGTCCATGGCACCGGGAATGGGGGGCTCTGCTTTGGGGCCGCTCCAGCCCCTTGGCACTGTCCCATTGCAGAGCCACGCACCCCCCCGAGGCTGAGGAGCCGGAGGAAGAGGAGGAGGAGGAGGATGAAGAGGAGGAAGAGACCGTGCAGGTGTCGGAGAAGGAGTTCAACTTCCTCGACTACCTGAAGCGTTGAGAGAGGGGGATCCGGGGAGCGGGTGGGGGGGGTCCCCATTGACCGCAGCGGCCCCACACTCACTGGCGCTATGGGGGCAGGTTCGCCTGTGCCCACCGTGGTCGCGGAGCGCTGGTGCTCGCTGCTCGCGGGGGTACCCCGCAACACCGCCCGCACCAACCACTGCGCCGCGCGCCTGCTGCACCGCCTGGCCCGCGACCTGCGCATGAGCCGCTGCTCTTCCAGCTCTCCCTCTTCGCCCTCTTCAACCGGCTCCTCCCACGACCCCCGCCGCCGGCACGCACCAGGTCCGATGGGTCCCGCTTCCGCCCCCCCCCCCACTCCTTTCCTAGGGGAGGATCCGGGGTCCTCCAGCTCCGCTCTCCGCCCGCAGGAGCTGGTGGCGTTGGCCAAGTTCATCGTGGGCAAGTTCTTTGCGCTGGCGGCCACCAACAAGAAGGCGTTCGTGGAGCTGCTCTTCTGGAAGAGCCCCGCGGCCGCCCGGGAGATGAGCGAGGGCTACGGCTCCCTGCGGGACGCAGAGGGGTGAGCGCGGCTGGCGGTGGGGCTGCTGCCCTCCCGGCCCCTCCCTTTATGCCTCCTATCGCATCCTATCGCATCCTATCACACCTTATCGCATCCTCTCGTCTCCTATGTCATCCTGTCGCACCCTATCATATCCTGTCACCTTCTATAGCATCTTGTTGCCTCCTATCGCATCCTATCGCATCCTGTCGCATCCTATCGCATCCTATCACACCTATCACATCCTATCGCATCGTATCACAAACCTATGGCACCCTATCACATCCTATGGCACCTTATCGCATCCTATCACATCCTATCACACTATCGCATCCTATCACACTCTTATCGCATCCTATCGCACCCTATCGCACTCTATCGCATCCTATCACAACCCTATCGCACCCTGTCACACTCTATCGCATCCTATCACACCCATCGCACCCTGTCACACTCTATCGCATCCTATCACACCCTATCGCACTCTATCGCATCCTATCGCACCCTATCGCACCCTATCATACCCTATCACACTATCACATCCTATCCCACCCTATCATACTCCTATCACACCCTATCATACCCTATCACACTATCACATCCTATCACACCCTATCATACTCTATCGCACCCTATCATACCCTATCGCATCCTATCACATCCTATCACACCCTATCGCACTCTATCGCATCCTATCACACCCTATCGCACCCTATCGCTTCCTATCGCTCCCATTACCTCCCTTCACCTCTTCTCTGTCTCTGCCCAGGGCTGGCACGAGCCGGGCCCCCCCCTGGACCCCGCAGGAGGAGCAGGAGCTGCGGGAGCTCTATTGGAAGTACAAGGAGGTGGAAGGTACCGGGCTGGGGTTGGGGGGGGGGGGGTGCAGGGGGACCCCCGGGGGCTCCATCCCCTGTCCCCTGTGGTCCCGCAGGCTCGGACGGGCCGGAGCCATCCTGGCGCAGCTGCCGGCGCCCGGGCGCACGCGCAGGCACCTGGTGAAGCATTTGGTGCGCTTGGGGCTCATTGGCAGCGCCCGCGACCTCCCGCGGCAGAGGTGGGTCCGGGACCCCCCCCCCCCCCCAACCATGGGGGTACCACCGGGGCGGCCGCTGAGCCCCAGGGCCTGGGACTGACCCCGTGTGTGTGCCCCCCCCCCCCCCATGCCCAGGAAGGGCACCCGCGTCGTGCTCTGGACGCAGAGCAGGAGGAGGAGCTGGCGCGGCTCTTTGAGAGTTCCGGGGCTCCGATGGTGAGGGGCAAGCCCCGGTACCCCTCATTGTTCCCCCATTGTCCCTCTGTTATTTTCCCCCCATTATCCCTTCCTTATTACCCCATTATCCCCATTATTTCCCCCATTATCCCCCTGTTCTTTCCCTCATTATTCCGTCCATTATCCCCCCATTATTTCCCTCTGTTATTCCCCTCTTATTCCCCACCATGATCCCCCATTTTTCCCCCTCATCCCCCATTTTTCCCCCTCATCCCCCATTTTTCCCCCTCATCCCCCATTTTTCCCCCCTCATCCCCCATTTTTCCCCCTCATCCCCCCTTTTTTCCCCCTCATCCCCATTTTTCCCCCTCATCCCCCATTTTTCCCCTCATCCCCATTTTCCCCCTCGTCCCCCATTTCCTCTTCCTTTATCCCGATTATTTCTTGGTTATTCCCCACAATTTTTCCCATTATTCCCCCCCATTATACCCATGTTATCCCCCATTATTTCTCCCGTTATCCCTCTGTTATCCCCCTGTTATCCCCCCATTACCCCTCATTATCCCCCTCTCGTTTCCTCCCCCCATTATTCCCCCCCATTCCCTCATCACTGCCCCCCCCCCCCCCAGACGTGCTGGGCCGCATCCTGCAGCACCTCACGGCGCGGCGCTCGCGGGCGCGGGTCGTGGACAAGCTGCTGGCGCTGGGGCTGGGTGGCGACGCGCGCCGAGCTCTACAAGAGGCGCCGGAGGAAGGGCCAGGGCCCTGCACCGGTACGGTACCGTGGGGTTGGGGGGTGATGCTGGAGCCGGGGGGGTGCCCAGTGGATGCTGCCCCATCACAGGCACCCAAACCCCCCTGGTCCCCATAGGGAGCCCCGGCAGCGCTGGCCCAGGACAGCTCCGAGGATGGGGACAGCGAGGAGGAGGAGGATGAAGAAGAAGATGAAGACCCCATAGAGGAGCCTGAGGAAGGCGCTGGGCAGGGCCTGGCGCAGCGGCCTGCATCAGGAAGGTGGGTTCGGGGCTCAGAACCCCCTGCTCGGGCTCTGCTTGGCTGCGGGGGCCGCATCCTGCTTCCCCCATCGCTGTGCCCCCAGGCCTGGCCGGGCCCCTGCGCTGGCTCCAGAGCTGCCTACGGAGGACAGCGGGGGACCGGGAGGAGGTGGTGGAGTACCGGGGAGGGGGGGGGGGGGAGCAGGGGCTGGGGGGGGTCCGGGGCTCACTCCGGGGCTCACCGGGCTCCCGGGGCTCAGGCACCTCCCACCCGGTGCCGCTGGTGCCGCTCTCGGAGGAGAACGAGGAGGCGATGGAGAACCGGCGGTTCCAGGCGCTGCTGCGGCGGCTGGGGCTGCGCCCCCCCGAGAGCGAGCAGGTGAGGGACCGGTCCCCAGCTTTGGTCCCCATCCCGGTCCCCATCCCGGTCCCCATCCTTGCCTCCATCCCCCATCCCAGTCCCGTTTCGCCTTCCCATCCTGCTTCCCATTCCTGTCCCTGCTCCCCTCCCTGTCCCTGTGCTTGTTCCCCTCCCTCTACCCTCCTTGTCTCCATCCCCATCCCAGTCTCCTGCTTTCCATTCTCCTCCCACATCCCATCCCAGTCCCTGGTCCCATCCCCATCTCTGTTCTCTCGTCTCCATCCCCATCGTGATTCCATCCCCTCCCTGCACCATCTCCCCCTCTCCACCCAGGAAAACCTTCTGGCGCATCCCGGCTGCGCTCACCCCGCGGCTGCTCCGCCGTGCGGCCGCCTCCATCGCCCACCGTGGCCCGACCCGTCGGGGGGCCCCCGGGGGCTGCCAGAGCCACCCCAATGCCCGCAGGACCCTGATCCAGGTGAGGCCTTGGGGCGGTTGGAGCTGATGCTCTGCGAGCTCTTGCCCACCCCATTGATTCCATGGCTCTTGTGCCCAGCAGCATCCCCGCAGCCGCCGCATTCGGAGAGGTGAGAATTGGTCCCATCCCCGCCCCAGTGCGCCCCGAGCTGGTCCCTGAGCCCTGTCCCCACCACTGCAGGGAGGAGCCCGACCCCAGCCGGTGCGGCCCCACACCAAGAGGCAACGGGACCTCGACAGCGAGGACGAGGCCTCCGGGAGCTCCGGTGGGTCCAGCCTGGCGCTGGGCGGGGGGGGGGCATGGGTGCCCCCTGTCCCTGCACCCCTGCTTTGGGTGCTCAGCCCCTTCCCTGCTCCATTCAGGCCCAGCGCTGCCCCTCGAGGATGAGGAGGAGGATGAGGAGCTGCAGCCCCTGGGGAGGAGGAAGCGCATCCGATGTGTGGAAGAGGAGGAGGAGGAGGACTGAGGCTCCCCATAGGCTGCTTCACACAGGTTTTAAAGCTGGTTTTAAGGTGCTGGGGAAGCACCTTTTGCCCCTTGTCCTGGTCTCTCCGTTTCCTTGTTTTAATCCCAAAAATCCCCCCTTTCCCATGGATTTTGTTACTTCTTGGGGTGCTTTTTCCCCGACCTCATTAAATTCTGTAACCACTCCATAAATCAATGTCGTTCTTGGCCTCGTCTGCTCTGTGGGGCTGGGGTCCTGCCCATGCACACTGCCCTGTCCCTGCACCGGGGCCAAGCCCCACATGTCGCAACAGCCCCTGATAACAGCGGCTATAAAGGGGCCGCAGGGGCTGCACCCGCAGCCACAGCACTGGGACAGGGCAGGGACCACTGGTGAGTGGGTGAGCTGGGGACGGGGGGTCCGCTGGGGGGCTGTGGTTATACCATAGGGGTTGTGGTTATACCGTGGGGGGGGCTGTGGTTATACCGTGGGGGGGCTGTGGTTATACCATAGGGGTTGTGGTTTTACCGTGGGGGGGGGGCTGTGGTTATACCCTGGGGGGGCTGTGGTTATACCATAGGGGTTGTGGTTATACCGTGGGGGGGCTGTGGTTATACCATATGGGGCGGCAGTTATACCATGGGGGGGGCTGTGGTTATCCCATAAGGGCCCATGGTTATCCCATAAGGGCCCATGGTTATCCCATACTGGCCCATGGTTATACCCTGGGGGGACTGTGGTTATACCATAGGGGTTGTGGTTTTACCCTGGGTGGGGGCTGTGGTTATATCCTGGAGGGACTGTGGTTATACCATGGGGGGGGCTGTGGTTATCCCATAGGGGCCCATGGTTATCCCATAGGGGGCTGTGGTTATACCCTGGGGGGGCTGTGGTTATATCACAAGGGGGGGGGGCTGTGGTTATACCATGGGGGGGCTGTGGTTATACCATAGGGGGCTGTGGTTATCCCATAGGGGCCGTGGCTCTACCCTGGGGGTTAACAGCGCCCTGCTCCTTCCATAGGCGACCCCGGAGCTGCGCCATGCCCCGACCTCCGCTCCACCTCCTCCTCCTCCTCCTCCTCCTCCTCCTGCTGCTCCTGCCGGGCTCCGTGCCCGTGGCCCTGGGCGACGGCCCCGGTGCCGCGGCGCTGCTGGCGGAGCTGGCGCAGCAGAACCCGGCCCTGCCGCTGCGGGACCGCGCGTTCCCGTGCGGGGCCGTGCTCCCCGGGGCCCTGCCGGGCTTCACCGCGCTCCCAGCGCGGCCGCGGGCGCTGGTCCGTGCCACCATGGCCCTGGCGCTCAGCGGCGCCGGCTGCAGCGCCCAGGCCGAGCCCGAGGTGCGGGGCTTGGTGCGGGAGCTGGGTCCCGGTGCGGCCGCTGCGCTGCTGCGGGGGCTGGCGCGGCTGCGACGGGACCCGGCGCCCGGCGCCGTTGCCCTCGTCCTGCTCCGCCTGGCGCAGCCCCGAGCGCGCCGACTCCGCGGACCCCGCATCCCGGAGCGCCCCGGGGCCAAGGGGCCAAGGGGCCGTGCGGCGGCAGCGCGGGGCTGCCGATGCCTGCGCCCCGTCGGGGGAACGGGAGGCCCACGGGGTGCTGGGGTGGGTGCCGGGCGTCAGCGCCTTCTACAACCTGGGCACCAGCGTCTACTTCGCCTTCCAGGGCTGCGAGGCTCTGGCGTCCAAGCGGGCGCTGGAGGCGGGCCGAGGACCTGGGCTACGCCAGCCCTGGCCGCGGATCGCCGCTGCCGCCGGCGGCCCCGTGGCGCTGGGGTGCAGATGGGGCTGCAGCCGGGGCTCAAGGCCGGCGTGCGGGCGCTCATCGCCTACTTCATCTCGGAGGGGGAGCCCCCGACCGTGCCCAGCGCCCACAGCGGCCCCGTGCTCGTGGTGTGAATAAAGGCCCCGTGCCGCCGGCGCTGGCCCCGTGTGCTCGGATCGATGCGCGGCCCGCCCTTGCCCCGGGACACCGGGACCTTGGCCCCGTGGGGAGGCCCTTGTCGGAGCCACGTGGTGGCAGCCGGCCTGGCCCCGTCGCAGTCTATAGTCCAGCCCTGTCCCCGGGGCTCCCTCTCCGTGTCCCTGTCGCAATTCCTTGGCCTCCTGCTTCCTTGGCCCCATGTCCCTGCCCCCATGGCCTTAGCCCTAAGTCCCCCATCCCTGTCCCCATATCCCTGTCCCTATGTCCTTATCCCTATGTCCCCCATCCCTGCCTGCACATCCTAGTCCCTCTGTCCCCATATCCCTGTCTCCCTGTCCCTGTCCCTATGTCCCCATATCCCTGTCCCTATGTTCCCATATCCTTGTCCCCATATCCCTGTCCCTATGTCCCCCATCCCCGTCCCCATATCCTTATCCCTATGTCCTCTGTCCCGGTCCCCCTGTTCCATGTACCCCCATTCCATGTCCCTGTCCCCATATTCCTTGTCCCTATGTCCCCCATTCCATGTCCCCCATTCCATGCCCCCCATCCCTGTCCCCCATTCATGCCCCTGTCCCCATGTCCTTGTCCCTATGTCCCCCATCCCTGTCCCCCATGTCCATGTCCCTGTCCCTATATCCTTGTCCCTATGCCCCCCATTCCATGTCCCCCATTCCATGCCCCCCCATCCCTGTCCCCCATTCATGCCCCCATCCCTGTCCCCCATTCCATGCCCCCCATTCCATGTCCCCCATTCCATGCCCCCCCATTCCATGCCCCCCATCCCTGTCCCCCATTCCATGCCCCCATCCCTGTCCCCCATTCCATGCCCCCCATCCCTGTCCCCCATTCCATGTCCCCATTCCATGTCCCCCATTCCATGCCCCCCATCCCTGTCCCCCATTCCATGCCCCCATCCCTGTCCCCCATTCCATGCCCCCCATCCCTGTCCCCCATCCCTGTCCCCCATTCCATGTCCCCCATTCCATGCCCCCCATCCCTGTCCCCCATTCCATGCCCCCCATCCCTGTCCCCCATTCCATGTCCCCCATTCACGCCCCCCCATTCCATGCCCCTCATTCCATGCCCCCCATTCCCTGCCCCTGTCCTCTCTCCCCGTTCCCTTCCCTGCTTCCCCGTTGACCCCGCCCCGTGACGTCATTTCGGGGAAGCGGGCAACCCCCTCTGGAACCACCCCTATACGCCGGGAGGGGCGTGGCCTCTCCGCCGCTCTCCACCAATCACCGCGCGGAGCGGGCAGCGGGCGTGGCCTCCGCCCTTCCTGCACCGAGAGCGGCCGAGGTGGGCCCCGACGGGGGGGATCCGGGACGGGGCCGCCCTTGAGGGCTCCATTGGGGCGCCCCGGGGCACCCGGCCCCGAGGGCGCAGACCCCATTGGGGTGAACCGGGGGGGGGGGGGGGGCCGGTGTCGGGGGGGGGGCCGGTGTCGGGGGCTCCCTGCGGAGCGGCCCCGGGGGGGCTGCGAGGGGGACGGGAGGAGCAGGGGGTGCGTGAGCCCCGGGCCCGGGCCCCGGGCAGGCTCCGCCGCGGCTCAAGGGCTCCCTCCCGGCCCAGGACGGGGCTGCAGCGCGGGGCGCTCCCGTCGGAGCAGCGGGACCCGGGAGCACCGTGCTGCGGGCAGGTACGGGAGTGCGGGGGTGCGCGGTGGGGTGCTCTATGGGGCTATGGGGTGCTCTATAGGGTGCTCTATGGGGTGCTCTATTGGATGTTCTATGGGGTGTGCTATAGGGTGTTCTATAGGGTGCTCTATAGGGCTATAGGGTGCTCTATAGGGTGCTCTATATGGTGCTCTGTGGGGCGCTCTATGGGTGCTCTATAGGGCTATAGGGTGCTCTGTGGGGTGCTCTGTAGGGTGCTCTATGGGGTGCTCTATCAGCTGCTCTATGGGATGTTCTATGGGGTGCTCTATGGGGTGTTCTGTGGGGTGCTCTATAGGGCTATAGGGTGCTCTATAGGGTGCTCTGTGGGGTGCTCTATGGGGTGCTCTATAGGGCTATAGGGTGCTCTATAGGGTGCTCTATGGGGTGCTCTGTGGGGTGCTCTGTGGGGTGCTCTATGGGGTGCTCTAGCGGCTGCTCTATGGGATGTTCTATGGGGTGCTCTATGGGGTGTTCTATGGGGTGCTCTATAGGGCTATAGGGTGCTCTATAGGGTGCTCTGTGGGGTGCTCTGTGGGTGCTCTGTGGGGTGCTCTATGGGGTGCTCTATCAGCTGCTCTATGGGATGTTCTATGGGGTGCTCTATGGGGTGTTCTGTGGGGTGCTCTATAGGGCTATAGGGTGCTCTATAGGGGTGCTCTATGGGGTGCTCTGTGGGGTGCTCTGTGGGGTGCTCTATGGGGTGCTCTAGCGGCTGCTCTATGGGATGTTCTATGGGGTGCTCTGTGGGGCGCTCTATGGGGTGCTCTATAGGGCTATAGGGTGCTCTGTGGGGTGCTCTGTGGGGTGCTCTGTGGGGTGCTCTATGGGGTGCTCTATCAGCTGCTCTATGGGATGTTCTATGGGGTGCTCTATGGGGTGTTCTATGGGGTGCTCTATAGGGCTATAGGGTGCTCTATAGGGTGCTCTGTGGGGTGCTCTGTGGGGTGCTCTGTGGGGTGCTCTATGGGGTGCTCTATAGGGCTATAGGTTGCTCTATAGGGTGCTCTACAGGGTGCTCTGTGGGGTGCTCTATGGGGTGCTCTATAGGGCTACAGGGTGCTCTATCAGGTGCTTTATGGGGTGCTCTATCGGGTGCTCTATAGGATGTTCTATGGGGTGCTCTATAGGGTGCTCTACGGGGTGTTCTATAGGGTGCTGTGTGGGGTGCTCTATGGGATGTTCTATGGGGTGTTTTACAAGGTGTTCTATGGGGTGCTCTGTGGTGTGTTCTATGGGGTGCTCTATAGGGTGCTGTGTGGTGTGCTTTGTGGGGTGCTCTATGGGATGTTGTATGGGGTGTTCTATAGGGTGCTATGGGGTGTTCTGGGGTGCTCTATCGGGTGCTCTATAGGGTGCTCTATGGGGTGCCCTGACTCCCCCCGTACCCCCCAGCATGGCACAATGGCAGGAGGTGCAGAACTTGGCCAACGCCTACCTGGAGCAGATCCACCAGCTCTACGCCGGGGCCGCGCTGCCCATGGCCGTGCGGCAGTGCCTGGCTGCGTGGATCGAGGACCAGAACTGGTAACGGAGCCGGGCCGGGGCTATGCCGGGATGCGGGCGGTGCGGGGCCGGTGCTGAGCCCCTGGTGCCGCAGGCGCCAGGCGGCGGAGCCGCTCTCCTCCCATGCCCGGATGCTTTTCCACTCCTTGCTGGCGCTGCTGGGGGAGCGCCTGGGCAGCCTGGGGCTGGGCAATGAGGACTTCATGCTGAGGCACAACCTCCGCAAGGCTCATCGGGACCTGCAGGTAGGCGATGGCAGGGGGTGTTCAGTGGGGGGGGGGGGGGGGGGGGGTCCATAATGGGGGGGGTCTCTGCCCCCCACTGACCCCCTCAGCCCCTTCAAGGCCAAGTTCGAGGAGTGCCCGGAGACCTTCGCCAACGTGGTGGCCAATCTGCTGCAGGAGGAGCGGCGCATCCTGCGCCTGGGGCAGGCGGGGGGGCAGGTAGGGCAGGTCCCGTCCCGTCCCGTCCCCCCCCCTCCGCCTCCCCAGTGCACCCCATGGGGCTCTGCCCCTCATCACCCCCCTGTTTCCATAGGGGGGGGCAGCCCCGGCACCCAGCCCATCCCCAAGGAGCAACCGGGAGCAGCAGATCCAGCGGCGCTTGGCTGAGTTCCACACAGCCCTGCAGGTAACGGACCCCCCCCCGGACCCCCATGGCCCCATCCCCATATCCTTGGTGGTGGTGGGGGGGGTGCCTGGTTCCTCACCCCCTTGTACCCCCAGGAAGCTGAACGCGCCTTCCGGCACCTCGAGGACATGCAGGACGCCTTTGACTTCTGCTTCAAGGTGCACTATGTACCGGGTAAGGCTCGATCCTGCCCTGCGCCGCCCTGCGCCCCCCCTGAACCCCCTGAACCCCCAAACCCCACCCGCAGGCGAGGACAGGACCAGTGACCCCCAGTACGCGCAGCAGATCCAAGCGCTCCAGGCCAAGCTGCAGATCCTGGACCGGCAGCGGCGGGTGAGGATGCGGGGGTCCTTGGATGGGGTTTAGTGGGGGGGGGGGGGGGGGGTTCCTTGGCCGTGCCCCCCACCCTCGGCTCATCCCCGGCTCCATCCATAGGAGGTGCTGGCTCAGATACAGCAGCTCCTGGGGCGCAGCGAGACGCTGCGGGACTTCCTGCTGCAGGAGCTGGAGGCATGGAGGGACCGGCAGCAACGCGCCTGCATGGGGGCCCCCGAGGACACCAACCTGCGCCCGCTGGAGACCTGGTACCGATGGGATGGAGGGGACATGGAGGGGGGGGACACACAAGGGCAAGGACCGGACCGCACTGAGCCCCCCCCCCCCCCCCGGTGCCGCAGGTTCACGGAGCTGGGCCAGGGGCTCTTCCAGCTGCTGCGGCTGCTGCGGGCGCTGGGGGAGCTGCGGCTGAAGGTGACCTACGAGAGGGACCCGCTCAAGGCAGAGCCCCCGCTCCTGGAGCAGCGCCTCAAGGAGCTGCTCTCGTACCTGCTGCAGAGGTGGGGGGGGGGGGGGGCCCGCATTGGAATTGGGGGGGGGGGGGGGGAGTGGGGTGTAAAGGGGGGGGGCCCTGACCCCCCCCGTTCCCCACGGCAGAGCCTTCGTGGTGGAGCAGCAGCCCACGATGCCCAACGCCTTCAAGCGCCCTCTCGTGCTCCGCACGGCCACCAAGTTCTCCGCCCGCGCCCGCCTCCTCCTGAGCCTCCACGACCGCAACCACCCCATGGAGGCCTCGATCCACATCGACAGGTCCGGACCCCCCCCCCAGCACCACCTCCAGACCCCCCCCCTTCCATCAATGGGGGGTCCCGCTGATGCTCTCTTGTCTGTTGCAGGAACCCCCCCAAGATAAAGGGGTGAGAGATGAGTGATGGATGCAGGGGATGTGCCCCAACCCACCCCATCCGGGGGGCCCGGCCCCCCCACCCGCTGCCTTTATCTGCCCCCCCCCCCCAGGTTCCGCAGGTTCAACATCCTGACATCGAGCAGCAAAACCCTCCTGACAGGGGACAGTCCCCAGGAGGGGCTGGTCTGCGACTTCCAGTACCTGGTAGGGACCCCCCCCAACCTTGCACCCCCAAGTCCTCCGTGGGGCGAGGCCGCAGCCCCTGACCCTGTCCTGCCCCACAGACGCTGAAGGAGCAGAAGGACAGCCGGGCGGGCAAAGGCAGCAAAGGCGGCGGCGAGGTGGGTGCAGCGCTGCTGGGGGGCAATGAGGGGCAATGGGGGTGGCCGGTGCCCCACAGTGCCCCCCTATTGCCCCATAGGGCCCCCTGGTAGTGACGGAGGAGCTGCACCTCATCACCTTCACGCTGGCGTACGCGTACTGCGGGCTGGAGCTGGAGCTGGAGGTGAGCGATGGGGCCGGAGGGCCCCGGGGGGGGGCCGGGGGGTGCAGCCTGACCCTGCTCTCCCCGCAGACCTCCACGCTGCCCTTCGTCATCATCTCCAACAACAGCCAGCTCTCCAGCGCCTGGGCCTCCATCCTCTGGTTCAACATGCTCAGCCCCGACCCTAAGGCAAGTGGGACCCCCCCCCCCAAGCATGGCCCTGGCCCCCTGTGCCTGGTGCACGGCTCTGGCCCCCTGTCCTCTGCCCCAGTGCATCTCCCTGGTCCCTGTCCTGGTCCCTATTCCCTACCCCTATTCTCTGTCCCTATCCCTGTTCCCTATCCCTATTCTCTATCCCCGTCCCTATTCTGTCCCAGTCCCTCTCCCTGTTCCCCGTTCCCCATCCTTATTCTGTCTCCCAGTTCTTATCCCTGTTCCCTATCCCTATTTGCTATCCCAGTTCTTATCCCTGTTTCCTATCCCTATTCTCTGTCCCAGTTCTTATCCCTGTTCCCTGTCATTGTTTCCTGTCCCTATTCCCTGTCCCTGTTCTCTGTCCCAGTCCCTATTTTCTGTCCCAGTCCCTCTCCCTATTCCGTGTCCCTACTCTCTATCCCCATCCCTCTTCTCTATTTCCTGTCCCTATTCTCTATCCCCATCCCTATTCTCTCTCCCAGTCCTTATCCCTGTTCCCTGTCCTGTTCCCTATCCCTATTCTCTATCCCAGTTCTTATCCCTGTTCCCTGTCATTGTTTCCTATCCCTATTCCCTGTCCCTATTCTCCATCTCCATCCCTATTCTCTATCCCCATCTCTATTCTTCACCCCCATCCCTCTTCTCCGTCCCCATCCTTATTCTCTATCCCCATCCCTATTCTCTATCCCCATCCCTATTCTCTATCCCCATCCCTATTCTCCGTCTGCATCCCTATTCTCTATCCCCATCTCTATTCTTCACCCCATCCTATTCTCCATCCCCATTCCTATTCTCCATCCCCCATCCCTATTCTCCATCCCCATCCCTATTCTCTATCCCCATCTCTATTCTTCACCCCCATCCCTATTGTCCATCCCCATCCCTCTTCTCCATCCCCATCCCTCTTCTCCATCCCCATCCCTCTCCCTATTCCCTGTCCCTCTTCTCCATCCCCATCCCTCTTCCCTGTCCCAGCCCCTCTCCCATCCCCATCCCACCCCACAGGAGCACCAGTCCCAGTTCTTCTCGGCGCCCCCCCCGCGCCGTGGCCGCTGCTGGCGGAGGTGCTGAGCTGGCAGTTCCAGAGCGTGGCCGAGCGGGGCCTGAGCCGGGAGCACCTCCTCATGCTGGCCGAGAAGCTCTTCGGTAAGGGGGGGGGCCGGGCCCCGAGCCCCCCTCACCCCTGCCCCCCCCCTCACCCCTGCCCCCCCCTCACCCCTGCTCCCCCCCCCCACTCTCCCCCCCAAGGCTCGAAGCCGTCTCCAGAGAGCACCTTGAGCTGGACCAAGTTCTCCAAGGTGAGCGGTGCCCCCATTGCCCCCCATTGCCCCCCCATAGCCCCCCATGGCCCCCATGGCCCCCCTGTTCCCTGCAGGATGGTGCCGCCGGCTTCTCCTTTGGGCTTGGCTGGATGGGATCCTGGGGCTGCTCCAGGAGCACCTCAAGCAGCTCTGGAAGGATGGGTAAGGGGCTGGGGGGGGGGGGGATCAATGGGGGGGGTCCCTGGTGGGGGGTGCTGACGGTGCCTCCCCCAGGCTCATCCTGGCTTCGTGAGCCGGAAGCAGGAGAAGAAGCTGCTGAAGGGGGAAGAGGACGGGGACGTTCCTGATCCGGTTCAGTGAGAGCATCCTGGGGGGGGTCACCTGTACCTGGGTGGAGGCATCCTGAGAGCGGTGAGTGCCCCCCCCATAGCTCAACAGTGGGTGCCCCATACGGGATACCCCATATCCAATAGTGGGTCCCCGTATGGGCTATCCCCATATCCCAATAGTGGGTCCTCATAGGGGATATCCCCATATCCCAGTAGTGGGTGCCAATATGGGCTATCCCCCATATCCCAGTAGTGGGTCCCACACGGGATATCCCCATATCCCAGTAGTGGGTCCTCATACGGGATATCCCCATATCCCAATAGTGGGGTCCTCATAGGGGATATCCCCATATCCAAGTAGTGGGTCCCAATATGGGCTTATCCCCATATCCCAGTAGTGGGTCCCCACACAGGATATCCCCATATCCCAGTAGTGGGTCCTCATACGGGATATCCCCATATCCCAATAGTGGGTCCTCATAGGGGATATCCCCATATCCCAGTAGTGGGTCCCAATATGGGCTATCCCCCATATCCCAGTAGTGGGTCCCCACACAGGATATCCCCATATCCCAGTAGTGGGTCCTCATACGGGATATCCCCATATCCCAATAGTGGGTCCTCATAGGGGATATCCCCATATCCCCAGTAGTGGGTCCCATATGGCTATCCCCATATCCCAGTAGTGGGTCCCAATATGGGCTATCCCCATATCCCAGTAGTGGGTGCCAATATGGGCTATCCCCATATCCCAGTAGTGGGTGCCAATATGGGCTATCCCCATATCCCAGTAGTGGGTCCCCACACGGGATATCCCCATATCCCAGTAGTGGGTCCTCATAGGGGATATCCCCATATCCCAATAGTGGGTCCCCATGCAGGGTATCCCCATATCCCACAACAGCCTCCTCCCCATAGGGCCCCCCGCGTTCCGCGCCGTGGTCCCCTACACTGCAGCCGAGCTGGTGTCCCTGGCGCTGCCCGACATCATCCGCGACTACCAGCTGCTGGTGGAGGAGAACATCCCCGAGAACCCGCTCCAGTTCCTGCACCCCAACATCCCCCGCGACGAAGCCTTCGGGCCCTACTACAGCAAGAGGGAGGCGGGTACGGCCCCGATGTGGGGTGGGACACCGTGGGGGGGGGGGGGCTTGAGGTCTGCACCCCCCCACCCCTGCCATCCCCTTGTTGTCCACAGGGAACCTGACGGAGCAGAAGAAGTACCTGAACCGGCGCCTCATCCGCGTGTCCTCCAGGTGAGGCAGGGCGATGCCCCGTGGCAATGGGGGCCCTCCTGTGTGTCCCCCCCCCATAGCCTCACCCTGCATCCCTTCCCATAGGCAGGCAAATGAGTCGTGGCAGACAGAAGAGGAGCTGGTGACAGCCACGGAAAACCTGGAGACGCTGAAGCTGCAGCCTGGGAGCTCCGGGATGCAGCAGCCCAGGGAGCCAGGGATGCTGCAGGTCGTGCCTGGCAACCTGGGATCGGTGCAGCCCACGAGCCCAGGGCCAGTGCAGGTGATGGCCACGAGCCCAGGGGTGCTGCAGGTCACCTCTGGGAACCGGGGACCGGTGCAGGTGATGGCAGCAAGCCCCGCGCTGCTGCAGCCACAGCCCCCAGGCCTGGAGCCGTCGCAGCCGCTGCAGGTCGCATCAGGGGTCTTGGAGATGCTGCAGCCGGGGATTGGGAGCTTGGAGCCGCAGTTGGTGCTGCAGCTCATCCCCGAGGGCCAGGGGATGCTGCAGCCGGGACCGGGAGCTGTGGCGATGCTGCAAGTGGTGCCTGGAGGGCAGCCGGTGCCTGGGGATGCAGGGATGCTGCAGCCGGTGCCTGGGGACATGGGGATACCACAGCCAATACTCAGGGATACAGGGATGCCACAACCAGTGCCTGGGGATGCAGGGATGCTGCAGCCGGTGCCTGGGGACATGGGGATACCACAGCCAATACTCAGGGATACAGGGATGCCACAACCAGTGCCTGGGGATGCAGGGATGCTGCAGCCGGTGCCCAGTGATGCGGGGATGCTGCAACCAGTGCCCAGTGATGCGGGGATGCTGCAGCCGGTGCCAGGGGCTGCGGAGCCGCTGCTGGTCCCTGAGGAGCCGGAGCCGCTGCCCCCGGAGCTGAGGGACCTGGAGCCGCTGCCCGGGAGCCTGGACATGCAGGAGCTCCTGCAGTCGCTCGCAGAGGGCTCGGGGACCCTGGAGGCGCTGGAAGTGGCGGAGCTGATGCCCGACGTGCTGGAGGCCGTGGAGGGGCAGGGGCCGGGCCCGGGGCTGCAGGGTGAGTGCCGGGGCCGGAGGGGACAGGGGCGCCCCTTCGGCGCTGAGCTCCGCCCGCTCCCCGCAGGCAGCGCCGCGCTCCTGGATGCCCACGACCCGTTCCTGCCGCAGCCCGAGGAGGCGGCGCTGCCCGGAGCCGTCGGGTCCCTCTTCAGCACCGACTTCCCCCCGCTCCACATCGATGCCAACGACTTCCAGTGACCTCCCCCTGTAAATAAACCTCTTCCTGCCCGGGTTTGTGCCGCACACACCGGAGCCGCTCGTCTCCTTCAGCCCTTTATTCGCAACCCATAAATACCCGCGATAAATAGCGTCCGACGGCGCATAAATAACCCCTGCGGAGGGGAATAAATAGGCGGGGGCCGGCGGCCTCAGCGGGGGCCGCGCTGTGGGTGAAGACGCGGCTCATGATGGTGCTGAAGGACTGGAGCCGCTGGAGCGCCAGGCGCTGCAGCAGCGGCTGAGCCCAGGTCTCGCTGCGGGCCATGGGGCGCCGGGGCGGGCGGGCGGGCTCCTTCTGCGGGGACAGCGGCGTTAAGGGGCTGATGGAGGTGGGGGGGAGCTCCCGGTGGGGGTCGGGCCCGTCCCCTCACCTGCACCAGCCCCAGGAGCTGCTCCAGCGCGGCCTCCAGCGGGGGCAGGCGGCGGGCGGTGAAGATGTCGGAGCTCAGCAGGTCCCGGTAGTGCTGCAGCCCCTGGAGGATGCGGTGCAGGCAGCGCTGCGGGGACAGGGGGGTGAGAGGGGACCCCCCCGCACATCCGCCGGCACCCCTGGGGGCCCCGAGTGCATCCCTCAGCATCCCTGGGACCCCCATCCACAGTGGGAATCCCAATTGCATCCCTCAGCACCTCCGGGACTGCCAGCACCCACGGGAATCCCAACTGCATCCCTGGGACCCCCAGGACCCCCAAGTGCATCCCTGGTACCCCCATCACCAACAGGAATCCCAAGTGCATCCCTGGTACCCCCATCACCAACAGGAACCCCAAGTGCATCCCTGGGACCCCCAGGAACCCCAAGTGCATCCCTGGGACCCCCATCACCAACAAGAACCCCAAGTGCATCCCTGGTACCCCCATCACCAACAAGAACCCCAAGTGCATCCCTGGTACCCCCATCACCAACAGGAATCTCAACTGCATCCCTGGGATCCCCAGGACCCACGGGGATCCCAAGTGCATCCTTCAGCATCTCTGGGACCCCCGCACACCTCTGGACCCCAGGCGCAAACCCCAGCACCCATGAGACCCCCTCAGGCCCCCTTGTCCCGCAGCACCCCATGCACCGTGTTGTTGGTGTCCAGATTGGAGGGGTCGCAGGCGTCGCTGCAGCGGATCCGGGGGGGCCAGTTCTCGGGTCCTCCTCGCTCAGGTGCGTCTCCTCCTGGCAGCGGGGGGGGGGTCAATGATGTCCCCACGTCCCCCGGCACCCCCTGCCCCTGGACGCCCCCCCCCCCCCCGCACTCACCAGGACCCCGTGCGGCTCTTTGAGGGTCGCCACCAGCCCCGACAGCTTCCGAGAGAGGCTCTTGCAGGCGGCCCAGTTGGGGCCGGGACCCGGGAGCGGGGCCGGGGCCGCGGGCGGCGGCAGCAGCAACGAGAGGCAGAGGCAGAGGCAGAGGCGTCGGAGCGGCTCCATCGCGGGTCGGTGCCGCCACCGGCGCCGCCACCGGGCTCTTATGGGGCTGCGGCAGGTGGGGAATCCCCGGGGCAGGTGGCACCCGCCCCCCGTTACTGCGAAATCGCCGCCTCCCCCGAAAGCAGAACCGATACCGGGGCCGGGGTCCCCGGGCTGCGCCCCGCAGCGCCCGGCCCCGCGCCGGGATGGGCCGGGACCGGACGGGCAGGAAAACCCGGGGCAGTTCCTGGCGGCTCCGCTGCGGCAGCGGCACGGGCGGGACCGGGACCGCCCCCCCCCCCCCGGAGCGCACCGGGTGGGACGGGACCCCCGGAGCCCCTCGTTGTCCCCTCCGCTGTCCCCCGCTGCCTCCGTGAAGGGCCGGGGCGGCCCCATCGCTGCAGCAGCGGCTCCCGGGGCTTCCCCCGTCCGCGCCCCCCGCAGCCCCGCCGGGTCGCGCTGCCCGCGGAGCCGCAATCGCGGCGGCCCCGACGGGGCGGCTCCGGCGCTTCCTGCTCCCGCCCGGCGGGGCTGCCCCCGGCCTTCCCCGGGCACGGGCGCTCGCACCGGGCAAGCCTCAAGCACGGGGAGCGGGGAGGGTCGGGAAGGGGCGGCCGGGGCGGGTGAACGGGGGTGGGCAGCATCAGGGACCGGGTGCGGTGCCTTGGCTTGGGGACCTCACGGGACGCGGTGGCGCACGGTGGGTCAGGATGGGGCACGGTGGGGCACGGTGGGGCACAGTGGGTCAGGACGGGTCACGGTGGGGCACGGTGGGGCACTGTGGGTCAGGATGGGGCACGGTGGGGCACGGTACGTCACAGTGGGTCAGGATGGGGCACGGTGGGGCACAGTGGGTCACGATGGGGCACAGTGGGGCACGGTGGGTCACGGTGGGGCACTGTGGGGCACGATGGGGCACAGTGGGGCACGGTGGGTCACGGTGGGGCACTGTGGGGCACGGTGGGTCTGGATGGGGCACGGTGGGGCACGGTGGGGCACAGTGGGGCATGATGGGTCACGATGGGGCACAGTGGGTCACGGTGGGGCACGATGGGGCACTGTGGGGCACGGTGGGTCAGGATGGGTCACGGTGGGGCACGATGGGGCACAGTGGGTCACGGTGGGGCACAGTGGGGCACGGTGGGGCACAGTGGGGCACGATGGGGCACGGTGGGGCACAGTGGGGCACGATGGGTCACGGTGGGTCAGGATGGGGCACGGTGGGTCAGGATGGGGCACAGTGGGTCACGGTGAGTCACGGTGGGTCAGGATGGGGCACAGTGGGTCACGGTGGGTCACGGTGGGTCAGGATGGGGCACGGTGGGGCACTGCGGATGCTCGGGAGCAGCGCAGGACATCGCGGAGCACCTGCGGACACTCAGGGACTCCGGTACGTCCGGTTCCATCCTTTTTGTCCTCTCCGCCGCTCCGTCCCGCACACCTCCCAGCCGGGCCGATTAGTCCCGCCTCACTCCGGCGCTGATTGGCCAGCGCTCTCGCCTCTGCGTCTCCATTGGTCCGCCGGTCCCGGGAAGCGAGCCGGTGCACCGGGCAGGAGCGCGGGGGGGCGCGGTTGCCATAGCGACGGCGCCGGCCCCGGCCCGGCCGTGGCTGCGCAGCGGAACGAGCCCGGGCCCAGCTCGGTACCGGCGGGCGCGGGGGCTGCGGGGAGCGGCTCGGGGCCGGCGGGACCCGCCCGGGGCTGCGGCTGCCGAGGCCGGGCCGGGGCCGGGGCCGGGGCCGGGGCCGGCCCCGCCGGGAGAGCGGAGGCGGGCGCGGAGCTGGCCCCGTGCAGCCCGCGGGGGGGTGGAGGGCGGAGAGGAGGGCTCGGGGTGTCCGGTTCCCCGCGGGGGCGCTCCCGGTGCTGCCCCGGTGCTGCCGGTGCGGGTCCGGTGCTGCCGGTGCGGGTCCGGTGCTGCCAGTGCGGGTCCAGTGCTGCCGGTGCTGCCGGTGCTGCCCCGGTGCTGCTGGTGCGGATCCGGTGCTCCCCTGGTGCTGCCGGTGCAGGTCCGGTGCTGCCGGTGTGGATCCAGTGTTGCCTTGGTGCTGCTGGTGCTCCCCCGGTGCTGCCGGTGCTGCCCTGGTGCTGCCGGTGAGGGTCCGGTGCTGCCAGTGTGGATCCAGTGCTGCCCTGGTGCTGCCGGTGCTGCCGGTGTGGGTCCAGTGCTGCCGGTGCTGCCCCGGTGCTGCCGGTGTGGGTCCGGTGCTGCCCCGGTGCTGCCGGTGCTGCCGATGATCCCAGCCCGGTGCCGGTGGTCCCAGCCCCACTCGCTCCTCTCTCTGCTCCACAGGTTTTCAGCATGAACTTCGAGGGGCTCAACCCCTCCCTCGCCGACTACGCTGCGCCCCTGCACCCGGCGCTGGACCCGGGCCTGGACCCGCACCTCAACCCCAGCCTCCTGCCCAACGTGGAGCTGGATGCCGAGGGGGTCCCGCTGGAGGGGCTCCCGGTGCCGGAGTCCGTGCACCTGATGGAGGGCGTCTACAGCGAGCTGCACACGGCCGTGTCCGAAGTGGGGGTGCCCGTCTCCGTCTCCCACTTCGACCTCCATGAGGAGATGCTGTGGGTGGGGAACCATGGGGTAGGTGCCCGTGGACCCCCCCCCCGGGGGGACAGGACAAGGGGTGATGGGTGCAGACTGGAGCAAGGGGCATTCAGCTTGGATCTAGGGAAGTTGTTCCCTGCGAGGGCGCTGGGATGGGGTGAATGGAGAAGGTTTGGATGCCCCATCCCTGGCAGTGCTCAGGGCCAGGTTGGAGCACCCTGCTCCAGTGGAAGGTGCCCCTGCCCATGGCAGGGCTTGGACCTGGATGAGCTTTAAGGTCCCTTCCAACCCAACCCATTCCATGATTCTATGAACCTGCCTGAAAGGGACAAATCCGAGTGGGTTTCCAAGGCCCACAGGGGCAGGAAGTGCCCCTCTTCCTGGGATCCAAAGCACCGTGTCCCATCTTGGGGGGGGGTCTCATCACTGTCCCCGGTGCTTCCAGGGCCACGCCACCTCCTTCTTCGGCCCCACTCTGGAGCGCTATTCCTCCTTCCAAGTGAACAGCAGCGACGACATCCGCCAGATCCAGAGCCTGGAGAACGGCGTCCTCTTCCTGACCAAAACCAACCTCAAGTACACGTCCCGCGGCGGCCTCATCATCTTCGACTACCTGTGAGTGCCTCCTCCCGTTGCCCTGGGCTGGGGCAGCTGGGCCCAGCCCCCTTGGGCAGGTCGGGTCTATGAGGAGTGCCCTTTACCGTGCAGCATGGAGGAGTCCGAGGACATGCACAGCCTCCTGCTGACCGACAGCAGCACCCTGCTCGTGGCTGGCCTGCACAACCACGTCCTGGAGATCGACCTCAACACCGTGCAGGAGACGCAGAAGGTGCTGGGGGCTGCACCCCGCCGTCGGGAGGTGCCTTGTGCCGGGCTTCAGCCCTGCTCAGCCCCTCTCTGGTGCCTCCTTCCCAGTACACGGTGGAGGTTCCTGGCATCACCATCATGAGGCAATCGAACCGCTTCTTCTTCTGCGGGCACACCTCGGGGAAGGTAACGGCAGCCCCAGCCCGAGGTGGGATCCCCCGGCGCCGGTGCTCCGGGAGCTCCCAGCACCCTCATCCTGCCCTCGCAGGTGTCCCTCCGGGACCTGCGCACCTTCGTGGTGGAGCACGAGTTCGACGCCTACTCGGGCAGCTTGTCCGACTTCGACGTGCACGGGAACCTGCTGGTGACGTGCGGCTTCTCCAGCCGGATGAACGGGCTGGCCTGCGACCGCTTCCTCAAGGTCTACGACCTGCGCATGATGAGGGCCACCACCCCCCTGCAGGTCCACATCGACCCCTTCTTCCTCCGCTTCATCCCCACCTACACCTCCCGCCTGGCCATCATCTCCCAGACAGGTCGGTGAGCGGGGGAGGTTCCCCCAGTCCTCATGGTCGGGGGCAAATCCCAGTGGGATAGAGCTGGGTGAACGTGGGATAGAGCTGGGTGAGCGTTGGATAGAGCTGGGTGAACATGGGATAGAGCTGGGTGAACATGGGATAGAGCTGGGTGAACGTGGGATAGAGCTGGGTGAACATGGGATAGAGTTGGGTGAACGTGGGATAGAGCTGGGTGAACGTAGGATAGAGCTGGGTGAACATGGGATAGAGCTGGGTGAACATGGGATAGAGCTGGGTGAACGTAGGATAGAGCTGGGTGAACATGGGATAGAGCTGGGTGAACATGGGATAGAGCTGGGTGAACGTGGGATAGAGCTGGGTGAACATGGGATAGAGTTGGGTGAACGTTGGATAGAGTTGGGTGGGCATGGGATAGAGCTGGGTGAACATGGGATAGAGCTGGGTGAACATGGGATAGAGCTGGGTGAACATGGGATAGAGCTGGGTGAACATGGGATAGAGTTGGGTGAACATGGGATAGAGTTGGGTGGGCATGGGATAGAGTTGGGTGAACATGGGATAGAGTTGGGTGAACATGGGATAGAGTTGGGTGAACGTGGGGTAGAGCTGGGTGAACATGGGGTAGAGCTGGGTGGGCATGGGATAGAGTTGGGTGAACATGGGATAGAGCTGGGTGGGCATGGGATAGAGTTGGGTGGGCATGGGATAGAGCTGGGTGAACATGGGATAGAGCTGGGTGAACATGGGATAGAGTTGGGTGAACGTTGGATAGAGCTGGGTGAACATGGGATAGAGCTGGGTGAACATGGGATAGAGCTGGGTGAACATGGGATAGAGCTGGGTGAGCATGGGGTAGAGCTGGGTGAACATGGGGTAGAGCTGGGTGAACATGGGATAGAGCTGGGTGAGCGTGGGACGGGGTTGGCTGAGCGTGGGACGGGGTCACCCACCCGGTTCCAACAGCCCCATCAGCCAGAGGGGCTCGGTGTCACCGCCTGTCCCCCGGTGCCCCGTGCCCGCCTCTCACGCAGGGCAGTGCCAGTTCTGTGAGCCCACCGGCCTGGCCAACCCCGCTGACATCTTCCACGTCAACACCGTCGGCCCCCTCATCATGACCTTCGACGTCTCGGCCAGCAAACAGGCGCTGGCCTTTGGCGACTCGGAGGGCTGCGTCCACCTCTGGGCTGACAGCCCCGACGTCACCTTCAACGCCTACTCCCGGGAGACCGACTTCGCCCTGCCCTGCATCGTGGACTCGCTGCCCCACTTGGACTGGCACCAGGACCTCGTGCCGCTCTCGCTCATCCCCGTGCCCCTGACCAGTGACTCCCTGCTCTCCGACTGGCCTGCTGCCAACGCCGCCCCGGCCCCCCGGTAATTCCTGCTCTCTCCCAGCCGAATTCCAGCCCTTGGGAGCGGGGTTGCTCCTCCACGTGCCTGCCACTTCCCTCCCTCTTCATGTGCCTTGTGAAACGCACGGGGCCCAGGGAGGAACTTAGGTGCTGAGGGGTGGTGACAGGGCAGGGTTTGGCCCAAACTCCATCTTCCCAATGGAAAGGGATCTTGGCTCCACTCTGAAGCTCTTGGGAGAGGGGTGAGGCCCTGGAATAGGATCCCAAGGAAGCTGGGGCTGCCCCATCCCTGGCGGTGTTCGAGGAGCCACCTGCCCTCGTGTGAGGTGTCCCTGCCTGTGGCAGGGGCTTGGAGCTGGATGGTCCTGTCCAACCCAAAGCATTGGGGGCACCCTCATGGCCCTGGTGGTCCCTGAGCCCTGGGGTGTTTTGCAGCCGAGCCCCCCCGGTGGACCCCGAGATTCTGCGCACCATGAAGAAGGTGGGGTTCATCGGTTACGCCCCCAACCCCAGGACCAAGCTCCGCAACCAGGTACCCCCAGAGGGGACCGGGGGGGGTCTGTGCTGGGGGAGGATGGAGCAAGCCCTCAGTGGGGAGCTTGCAGGGAAGAGCTTTCCCTGAGCAGGGTCTGTGCCTGAGGGCAGGGCTGGAGGCTCCCCTTGGGCTGCAATCGCTGCTCTGGGGGTAACTCAGTTGCTGCTCTATGGGTAACTCACTCAATGGGTAACTCAGTTGCTGCTCTATGGGTAACTCACTCAATGGGTAACTCAGTCACTGCTCTATGGGTAACTCACTCTGTGGGTAGCTGTCGTTGCTCTGTGGGTAACTCAATGGGTAACTCGGGTGTTGCTCTATGGGTAACTCACTCAATGGATAACCAGGTTCTGCTCTGGGTACCTCACTCAGTGGGTGACTCAGTCACTGCTCTGTGAGTAACTCGTTCTGTGGGTAACTCAGTTGCAGCTCTATGGGTAACTCACTCTATGGGTAACTCACTGTGTGGGTAACTCAGTCACCGCTCTATGGGTAACTCTATGGGTAACTCACTCTATGGGTAACTCACTGTGGTCAGAGAGCTCTGAGCTCTGCAGTGTGGAGGTTCCTGGCACGTCCCTCACCCTTGGGAAAGCACTGCTGAGCATCAGCCCTGCCCGCAGCGCCGCTGTGATTTCCCACAGTGACGAGCCCCATTCCTTCGGTCATTCCAGGAAGCAGGAAAGCCCACGCTGGGCTTCCCTTCGCCTTCAGCCTCCCCTCCTCTTTCCCCCTCCCAGATTCCCTATCGCTTGAAGGAGACGGACAATGAGTTTGACAGCTTCAGCCAAGTGCCCGAGTCCCCCATCGGGCGGGAGGAGGAGCCACATCTCTACAGGGTGGCCAAGAAGTACAGGAAGGTTGTGCCTGGGGCGGGGAAGGGGCTGGATGGGAGCCCTCAGGCTGGGCCGCTTCCCATAGGAAACACCATATCCCCATAGGAAACACCATATCCCAATGGGAAGCACCATATCCCCATAGGGAACACCATATCCCAATGGGAAGCACCATATCCCAATGGGAAGCGTCCCCAGGTGGTGTGGGAAGGTGTCTGCTGACCGCGTTGTGCCTCTCCTTAGGTCACCATCAAATACTCCAAGCTGGGGCTGGAGGACTTTGACTTCAAGCATTACAACAAGACCTTGTTTGCAGGCCTGGAGCCCCACATCCCCAACGCCTACTGCAACTGCATGATCCAGGTGGGAGATGCCCCCCAGCCCTGCCTGGACCGCGCTGGCTCCAGGCCCTGCTTTGACTCTTCCCCCCCGCCCTGCAGGTGCTGTATTTCCTGGAGCCGGTGCGGTGCCTGGTCCAAAACCACCTCTGCCAGAAGGAATTCTGCCTGGGCTGCGAGCTGGGCTTGCTCTTCCACATGCTGGACCTGTCCCGAGGAGATCCCTGCCAGGTCGGTGGGGAGGCTCAGCTCCATCACACAGCGCCAGGAGCCGGCCGGTGGCATCAGGCCCCATGGAAGCTCCTACCCCTTGACCTCAGTGATGGGCAGCTCCTGCTCCATCCCCAGGGGAGCAACTTCCTGCGGGCTTTCCGCACCATCCCGGAGGCCTCGGCGCTGGGGCTCATCTTGGCTGACTCGGATGAAGCCACCGGGAAGGTGAACCTGGGCCGGCTGATCCAGAGCTGGAACCGCTTCATCCTCACTCAGCTGCACCAGGAAACCCAGGAGCAGGAGGGACCGCAGGCCTACCGGGGGGCCGGCACCACGTAAGTCCCGGTGGGGCCGGGCAGGAACCAGAGCAGGCTCCCGAGGGCTCATCCAGAGCTCAGGAAGGAACTTGCTTGCCCTGAGGGAACACCCGGAGCCGCAACCCCCTCTGCACCTCCTGACCCGCTGCTTGCGGAGCCCGGGATGCTGGCTCCATAGGGATCCCTGGCATCCCGCTGAGCCTGGTGCCCTGCTCCTGCAGCCCCTTTGGCTCCTCGGGGGGCTCGGTCATCGGGCAGCTCTTCAGCTGTGAGATGGAGAACTGCAGCATGTGCCGCTGCGGCAAGGAGACGGTGCGGGTGTCCTCCACGCTGCTCTTCACCCTCTCCTACCCCGACAGCACCGGTAATGCACGGGGTGGGGGGGTTCACGCTGCCCGGGCGCTGGGAAGGGTTGGTTATCCCTAGGGATGAGGGCCCGGTGAGGAGGAGCCGGCGGCAGCGCCGCGGGTGATGGGTTTGCGCCCAGCTGAGCTTTTGGTTGCCAAAAAGCAGCTTTGGGGCTTGACCTTCTCGCTGATGGCGGGGGGGGGGAAGCCCCAAGGTCCCCCCCAGGGCAGGGTTTGGGGCTGGGGGCTGACAAGGACCTTTCCCCCTTCAGAGAAGCCGGTCAAAGACTACGAGTTTGCGCAGATCCTGAAGCGCAGCATCTGCCTGGAGCAGAGCACCCAGGCCTGGTGTGAGAACTGCGAGAAGTACCAGCCCACGGTGAGCAGCCGGCACCCCATGGGATGTGGGGAGAGGCTGGGGGCATCCCATGGGTGCTGGGGAGAGCCTGGGAGCATCCCATGGGTGCTGGGGAGAGGCTGGGGGCATCCCATGGGATGTGGGGAGAGGCTGGGAGCACCCCATGGGATGTGGGGAGAGGCTGGGGGCATCCCGTGGGATGTGGGGAGAGGCTGGGGGCATCCCATGGGTGCTGGGGAGAGGCTGGGAGCATCCCGTGGGATGTGGGGAGAGGCTGGGGGCATCCCGTGGGATGTAGGGAGAGGCTGGGGGCATCCCATGGGTGCTGGGGAGAGGCTGGGAGCATCCCGTGGGATGTGGGGAGAGGCTGGGGGCACCCCGTGGGTCTGCACTGGGGAACATCCTGGGGGTGCTGGGGGTTCGGGTCCTGCACACTGCGGGGTAGGTCCTGGGCTGGGGGAGCCCTGGGATGCGTCTGCAGCTCCCAAAGGGAAGGAACCTTGTTCCCTGCGGCACCTCCAGCCCCCAGGGCACAGCCAGGCAGGGGGGAAGCTCTGGGGGAGGGAAGAGGCAGCGTGCGCCCAAGCGATGCTGAGCCCCATGGCTTTGGGTGCTCCCTCCTCCCGTGTCCTGCTCCCTGCCCAGGTCCAGACACGGAACATCCGCTGCCTTCCCGACGTCCTGGTCATCAACTGCGAGGTGAACAGCTCCAAGGAGGCTGACTTCTGGAGGACGCAGGCTGAGGTGGGCGCTCGAGCTCCCCCCGGGCACCCATGGGTGCCTGCGTGGCCAGGCCTGGGTGCTGCTCCCGCTCTGGGCTCCATCGGTCCCCGGGGATGTGCTGGGCTGTGCCCCCCCCGTGTCCCCGTGCTGATGCCTGTGTTCTGCTGCCAGTTCGCCTTCCAGAGAGCCCTGATGAAGAGAGGAGGCTTTGACATCCCCAAAGGCAAAGACATCTCCCTTAGGGAGTGGTAGGTGCCTGTCCCCGGGCCGTGCCCCACACCAGCGGTGCCTTCTGTGGGTCCCGGAGAGTGCGGGGCCACCTCTGGGGCTGCAGCTCCGCAGTGCTGCTCAGAGACTGACCCTGGAGCCTTCCCTTGGGATACCCTTGGGCCCTTCCCTTTCCATACTGCCAATAGACCCAGGAGCATCCATTGGCCTTTCCCAGCTCCTGCTCCATAGGGAAGCGGCGCGGCTCTGGCTTCCCTGTGCTGTGGGAGCTCCAGGACGGGGCTGGCTGGGATCCTGCCTGGCATCCCCGGCCTCCTCCAGCTTGGGTTTTCCATGTTTCTCCGTGCAGGAAGGAGCTGGGGAGCCCCGACCCGGGGCATCCGTATCCTTCCGTGGAGGAGCTGAAGAACGTTTGGATCCCGCACGCCATCAAGATGAGGTTGACCAAGAGCAAGGAGCTCGATGTCTGCAACTGGAGCGAGAACGAGGAGGTAAAGGCTGAGGAGCTCCCTCGGGGGCTCCGTGGCCGCCTGCACGCGGGGCTGTGGGGCAGAGGCCTCGGGGGAGCGTGGAAAGCATCGAGTTCAACCCCGCAGCTGAGCCCCACCGAGGACCCCGAGTCCGTTTATGTCTATGACCTGATGGCCACCGTGGTGCACATCCTGGATTCCCGCACCGGCGGCAGCCTGGTGGGACACATCAAAGTGGGAGAGACCTATCACCAGAGGAAGGAGGTGAGGGGCCCCCGTGCATGGGTGCTGCTGGGGGGGGCTGCTGCCCTCCTGCTGCAGGATCAGATCCCGACCCGCTCCCGGGTGCCTCAATGCGGAGCCCCGGGGCTGCTGGGGCACCTCCGGCGCAGGGAAGGGCGGAAGGAAAACGCTTCCCACTCTTCCCCAAGCTGGTTCCTCCTCCTGCGGGCACCCTGCCCGCTTCGCCGTGTACCCCCAGGTAGGGGCTGGGCCCTCACCTCCCTTCCCCGGGCCGGGGCTGCTCCGGTGTGCGGCACCGAGCCAGGAATGCCCCGTGTGTGTCAGGGCTGCATCCCTGCCTCTTCCGTGTTGCGTCTCGGTGGAGTTTTGCCTTGGAGTCAGGCGGAGGCTGTGCGGGTCCAGCCCCAGGGCTGGGGCAGGGATTTCCCCTGGGTGTCCCGGGGAGGGTGGGAGTTCCCTCCTGGCACCGTCACATCCCTCTTTCCCTGGTAACCGCGGTGCGGAGTCATTGCCTTTGGTTCGGGGCGGAGGGTGGGGGGGGTGGCCCTAAGGCAGCGCCCGTGCTCTGCCCGCAGGGCGTCACGCACCAGCAGTGGTACCTCTTCAACGACTTCCTCATCGAGCCCGTGGACAAGGTGAGCGTGTGTGGGGTGCGGCGGTGGCTGTGGGTCCCCATGGGGGGCAGCTCCCAGCCCCACACCCTCTCCGTTCCCCCCCCCGCCCCCCCCAATACCCGCAGTGCGAGGCGGTGCAGTTCGACATGAGCTGGAAGGTCCCGGCCATCCTTTACTACGCCCGGCGGAACCTCAACGCCAAATACAACCTCGTCAGTGAGTGCCGGGGCTGGAGGTGGCTGCTGCTGCAGCGCCTCTGCCCCGGGGCTCAGCCCCTTCCCCTTCCCCTCGCAGTCAAGAACCCCATCGAGGCCAGCGTGCTGCTGGCAGAGGCCTCGCTGGCTCGCAAGCAGCGCAAGTGCCACGCCACCTTCATCCCCCTCATGCTGAGCGAGATGCCGCAGGCGGGGGACCTGGTGGGGCTGGATGCTGAGTTCGTCACCTTGAACGAGGTCGGGTCCTTGCCCCGTGCTGGGGATGGGGGGCAGGGACGCAGGGGCAGCCCCGAAAGGGGGTGGCACCGAGGTCTCCTCTCACCCATCACCGCAGGAGGAGGCCGAGCTGCGCAGCGATGGCACCAAATCCACTATCAAGCCCAGCCAGATGTCGGTGGCCAGGATCACGTGCGTGCGCGGGCAGGGCCCCAACGAGGGCGTCCCCTTCATCGATGACTACATCTCCACACAGGAGCAGGTACAGGGGGGTCCTGCCTGGCCCCCCCCAACAACACGGACCCTCTCTGCCTCTTCCATGGGGTCACAGGAGGGACCAGGTCCATGGAGGGGCACCCACGGTGATGCCAGCACCCACCTTGGGATGCTGGCGGGGCAAGTGGGGAGGGCGCAGCCCCCAGTGTGGGCACTGCTCTCTGCAGGTGGTGGATTACCTGACCCAGTACTCGGGGATCAAGCCGGGAGACCTGGATGCCAAGATCTCCTCCAAGCACCTCACCACCCTCAAATCCACCTACCTGAAGCTGCGCTTCCTCATCGACGTGGGGGTCAAGTTCGTGGGGCACGGGCTGCAGAAGGACTTCCGTGTCATCAACCTGATGGTGACAGCGGGCACGGGGTTGGGGGGAGCTCGGTGTGGGGCTGGGAGCCTGGTGGCAGGGCCAGGGCTCCCCCTGCCCCGCACTGGTGGCAGCAGGACCCCCTCTGCTCTATAGGTGCCCAAGGACCAGGTCATCGACACCGTTTACCTGTTCCACATCCCCAGGAAGAGGATGATCTCCCTGCGCTTCCTCGCCTGGTATTTCCTTGGTCAGTGCTTCAGTGTTGGATGTGGGATGAGGGGCACATCCCCCCCTCCACATCCCAAACCCCATCCCCGACCCCATCCCTGACCCCATCCCTATCCCCATCCCTGACCCTGTCCCTGACCCCACCCCAAACCCCATCCCTGACCCCATCCCTGACCCCATCCCAAACCCCATCCCTATCCCCATCCCTGACCCTGTCCCTGACCCCACCCCAAACCCCATCCCTGACCCCATCCCCATCCCCATCCCCGACCCCACAGACCTCAAGATCCAGGGTGAGACCCATGACAGCATCGAGGACGCGCGCACGGCGCTGCAGCTCTACCGCAAGTACCTGGAGCTGAGCCCGCAGGGCGCCGAGCCCGAGGACTTCCGCAAGGTGCTCAAGGGCCTCTATGAGAAGGGACGGAAACTGGACTGGAAGGTGCCGGAGCCCGACAGCCAGAGCAGCCCCAAGCGTAAGGCTCCCCCCTTTATCCCCCCCCCATAGCCCCCCGGTGCCCCCCGCAGCCCCTCATCCCGCTCTGTGCCCCGCAGATGGGGCCGTGTACCCCGCGGTGCTGGCCCTGTGACCGTGCCCAGCGAGGAGCAGCCCCGAGGGAGGCGGATACACGTGCAACTGGAACCAGCAGCGGGGACGGGGCTGACCCCGACCCTGCCCCGATCCCTCCCCCGGGGCCCGGTGCCCCGGGGCTCCCTTTCCCTGCCGGTACCGGGAATTGTTACAACCCCCCCCCCCCGCCCGCCGGACCGGGCGCTCTCATAAAGCAGCCTCGGACACCCCCGCCGCTGCCTCCTGCCTGGCTCCGGGGTTCGGGACCGGCACCGGGGACGCGGCCGGGGGTGGAACCGGGACTCGAACTCGGGTCCTAGCGGGGACGGGACCAGGGCGGCCGAGGAGGCGGAGTCAGAGGCGGAGGGGGTGGAGTCACCGCAGGCCACGCCCCTCCGTGGGGCCGAGCGCCACGCGGCCCGGGCCCTGGCAGCGCGGGGCCCTCAGCGCTGCTCCCGGGCTGCCCTCAGCGCTGCCTGCGCTCGGGACGGCCCCGCCGCGGGCCTCGGCGCTGCCTGAACCGGTCCTTCCCGTTCCGCCGCCCCGTCCGGTTTCTCCGCCGCCTGCCCCGAGCGGCCTCGCCCCGCAGCGGGGCGGGCGGAGGGGGCGCGCCGGGGCAGGCGGTGCCGCGGGCAGCCCCGGGGCAGGCGCCGTGGCGGGGGCCGGGGGAGCGGCGCGGAGCGGTGCGGGGGGCTCGGCCGGGCCCGCGGCTCCGGGCAAGGCCCTGAAGGGGGGGGGGCTCGGAACGGGACCCGGTAGGGAACGGGCTCCATAGGGGAGCGGGTCCGGTCCTATGGGGGGGGGCTCCATAGGGGGTGTGGGTCTGATCCTATTGAGTAGAGGGCTCCATAGGGGCTGGGTTTGATCCTATAGGGGAGGGGGCTCCATAGGGGCTGGGTTTGATCCTATAGGGGAGGGGGCTCCATAGGGGAGTGGGTCCGGTCCTATAGGGGAGGGGGCTCCATAGGGGCTGGGTTTGATCCTATAGGGGAGGGGGCTCCATAGGGAAGTGGGTCCGGTCCTATAGGGGAGGGGGCTCCATAGGGGCTGGGTTTGATCCGGTAGGGGACGGGGCTCCATAGGGGAGCAGGTCCTGTCCTATGGGGGGGGAGCTCCATAGGGGAATGGGTTTGATCCTATAGGGGAGGGGGCTCCATAGGGGAATGGGTTTGATCCTATAGGGGAGGGGGCTCCATAGGGGTCTGGACTCAGCCCTTCACTGAGGCCCCCGAGCAGCGCTGGAGCCGCCTGTGCCCGCAGGTCACCCCTGAGGATGAGGGGCCACATCCTGCCCGTGCTCTGCCTGGGCCTGGCCGCGGCTCTGCTGCTGCCCACGGCCTGCGCCCGCCGGAGCCAGGACCTGCACTGCGGAGGTGGGAAGGGATGGATGGGATGGGATGGGATGGGATGAGGTGGGATGGGATGGGATGGATGGGATGAGGTGGGATGGGATGAGGTGGGATGGATGGGATGAGGTGGGATGGATGGGATGAGGTGGGATGGATGGGATGGTGGATAGGAGACCAGGGCCAGGCGGTGCTGTTGACTGCGCTGTCCCGCAGCGTGCCGGGCGCTGGTGGATGAGCTGGAGTGGGAGATTGCCCAGGTGGATCCCAGGAAAACCATCCAGATGGGCTCGTTCCGGATCAACCCCGACGGCAGCCAATCCGTGGTGGAGGTGAGCCGTGGCCCGGCTGCTCCAAGCCCCATTCCTGAGCACTGCCAGGGATGGAGCATCCAGACCTCCTCCATTCAACCCATCCCAGTGCCCCAGCACCCTCACACTAAGGAGCTTCCTTATCCCCAACCCGAACTCCCCCTGTTCCAGCCTGAACCCATCACCCCTTGTCCCATCGCTCCAGTCCCTGCTGCAGGTCCCTCTCCAGCATCCCCGTACCCCCCTTCAGGCACTGGAAGCTGCTCTGAGGTCCCCACGCAGCTTCTCTGCTCCAGCCCCAATGTCCTCAGCCTGGCTCCTACGGGAGCTGCCCATCCATGGGCGCACCTGACCCGTTCCAAAGCCCGATCCCGGTGCCGCAGGTTCCCTATGCCCGCTCCGAGGCCCATCTGACGGAGCTGCTGGAGCGGGTGTGCGAGAAGATGAAGGAATACGGGGAGCAGCTGGACCCGGGCACCCAGCGCAAGAGCTACGTGCGGGTGCTCTCCCGCGACGGGACCAAGCTGGACCTCTCCGGTGTCACCATCGATGGGGACGTGGCTTCCAGCCTCAAGTTCGCGGTGGGTCCGGGGCTGAGCCACCCCCCCCCCCCCCAACGGCAGCTCCATGGGGCTGGAGGCTGCTCCGGGGCCCGGCGCTGACCCACAGCGGCTCCCATTGCAGTGCGAGAGCATCGCGGAGGAGTACGAGGATGAACTCATCGAGTTCCTCTCCCACGAGGCCGACAACGTCAAGGACCGGCTCTGCAGCAAGCGCACGGGTGAGCCCCGGCTCCTGTCCCCCCCCCTCGGAGCACGGTTCTGGCGTCAGGGCCCCCCCCCAAAACCCCCTCATCCCAATGGGGCTGCCCCTCTGTGGCCGCCGCAGCGGCTGGGGCTGGTTTTGGCTGCTGCTGCTGCCATGGCCGGGTGCCCGCCCGCAGCAGCTCCCTTCCCGCAGGGCTATTTCCAGCTCGCAAACACCGGGGTCAGGCCGTGCCGTAACCTTTGTGCTTCCCCGGTGCTGAGCAGGGGCCGCGCTCGGTGCCCGCGGCGTGGTGCTGAGCCCGTGCTCCCGGTGCCATGGTGCTGTCCCTTGGCCCCGCAGACCTGTGTGACCACGCGCTGCACATCCCGCACGATGAACTGTGACCGGGCACGGGCTCCGCGGGACCGGCACGGCCTCTACCTCTTGCTCCATCTCGTCCCCACCGGGATGCACCGGGGCACACGGCGGCACCGGAGCCGCCACCGCTGCAGCTTCACCCCCTCCGGTGCTCTTGGCCTATTTATTGTGCCCGTATGGAGCGGGGGGCTCCGGGGCTGTGGCCCTGCCCCGGCCGGGACATTCCAATGGGACAAGTGCCAGGCACGGACCTGCTTCTGCCGGGGGGAAAGGGGGGGCACCGGGACCGGCTTTGGGACCCCCCCTCCGTGCTGCAGGCAATAAAGGGGCTGCGCGGTGCCCGTGCCGCGGGCCCAGGTGAGGGCAGGTCTGGCTCCGGTGTGTGTGGGGCGGTGGGGCCGGGCGGCGCTGGTGACAACCACAAGGCCCCGCTTGTGTGTGGCCACCGGCCATGGGCTGGCCTTGGGATGGGGGTGGCTCCTGTCAAGCACCGGTCAGCCCATGGCACCCGGTGTCACCTGGTGTCACCCATGGCACCCATTGCCATGCGTCCCCCACGGTCCCACGTGTCCCCTGTCACCCGGTGTCCCCTGTGGTCCCATGTGTTACCTGTCACCCCGTGTCACCCCATGTCACCCATTGCCATGTGCCCCCCACGGTCCCATGTGCCCCCCACCACCCGGTGCCCCCCCCGGTCCCACGTGCCCCCCGTCACCCGATGCCCCCCACGGTCCCACATGTCCCGTGTCACCCAGTGTCCCCCATGGCACCCATTGCCATGTGTCACCCATGGCACCCATGTGCCCCCCACCACCCGGTGCCCCCCCCGGTCCCATGTGCCCCCCGTCACCCGGTGTCCCCTGTGGTCTCGTGTGTTACCTGTCACCCCATGTCACCCATGGCACCCGTTGCCATGTGTCACCCATGGTCCCACGTGCCCCCCGTCACCCGCTGTCCCCCCTGGTCCGGTGTCACCCTTCCCGTGTCCTCCTGTCACCGTCACCGGGGCAATGTCCCGGGGTCAGCCGGGTCGCTCACCAGCGGCCACGCCCCCCAAGCTGACGTCACCGCGGGGCTGAGGCAATGGCACTGGATGACCCCGAGCCCTTGGCGGCCGGCCGCGGGGTGACGTCACGGCCCCCCCCCCCCCATGACCTCAGAGCACGGTGCCCGGTGACGTCACGGGTCTGCCGCCGCCGCGCCCGGAACGGCGCCGCGATGGGGACGTCGCACCGCGGGCGGCTGACGCAGCGGCGTGACGTCACGGGGAGGTGCGGGCGGTGACGTCACGCGGGAGGGGCGGGGCTCCGCCTCACCCCACCTCAAGGCCACGATCAGGCGAACGCTGCGGACACCTACAGCCGGGGCCCCCCTACCCGCGCTGCCTCATTTACATAGCTCCGCCTCTCCGCGCGCCGAACAGCCAATGGGGAACGGGTCTACCCCGGGCGGGGCGGGGCGAAGGGCGTGGCTATGCTAATGACCATCGCGGCGCCGCGCCCCGCCCCGCCCGCCGCTAAGGACCCCCTCGGCCGCCGCCGCCGCCGCCGCCGCTCGCTCCGGCCCCGCGCCCGCGCCCGTTCCCGCCCGGCCCCGCCCGTTCCCGCCCGTTCCCGCCATGACGCTCCTCGCCGCCGGCACCCGCGCGGCCGCGCGCCTCCGCGGGCCCAAGGTGAGCGCGCCCGGCCCGGCCCGGCCGCGCCTTAAACGGGCGATGGGGGGGGGGGGGGGGGGGGGCGAGACACGGGCTCGGCACCGGCTCTTAAAGGGGCGATGCGGGGGGGGGGGGGGGGGGGCGTGCGCGGCCTTAAAGGGGCCGTTGGAGGGGGTTGGGGGCCGCAGCACGTGGTGGGCACCGGCGCCGCCTCGGCCGTTAACGAATGCGGGCGGGGGGGGGGGTCACCGGGCGATAGAACCGGGGGGTCCCCCCCCCTTCCGTTGTCCCCTGCTCTTAGAGGGCAATGGGGTCACGGCCCCACCGGGCAGGGGCTGTGCTGGGGGGGGGAACCGGCCGCCGGTGCCGGGCAGAGCCGGTCCCGGTCCCCCCCCCCTCACGTCCGCGTTGGCCGCGGCCCCGCGTTTCGTAACGGGCGCTGCGGTGTCGGTATCGACCGGGCGTTATTTTGGGCCCCGCTGATGCCCCACTTGGCCCCGTTCTCCCGTTGGGGGGGGGGGGGGCACCCTCCGGTCCGTGCCTTCATCCCCTCCCTTCGGCCCCGGTGTCACCGGCGCGGTGTGACCTTGAGCCCGCGGCTCCCCGGGGACAGCCGGGCCCGGTGACACCGGTGACTGCGGCCGCCTTGACCTTGGGGCTGCCGCCTCCATTGTTCCTGCCCATAGCGGCGGCGGGGGGGGGGCACACACGGTGCAGCCACCGGTGTTTCCATCCCTCCGTGTGTGTCCCCCCCCCCATCCATTCCCGTTTTACCGGTACCGGGCCATGGATGCGGCTCCCGGCGGCTGCTGCTTCCCTCCTGCATCCGGGCGGGATCCCCGTGGGTGGAGGAACAAAGCTCGGCTCCCCCGGCCCTGCCGCAGGGAACCGCAGCGCTTCCGCCTTGGCACGGCCCCACCGGTGACACCGGCTCCTGCTCTCCCGCAGAACCCCCCCTGCGTCCTCTTCGCCGCCCGCCGCGCCAGCGCCGCCACAGTAAGAGGGGCCCGGGGCCGGGGGGAGCTCAGCCCCGCCGGTACCGGGTCCTCAGCCCCGCTCCCTGCTCCCCAGAACCTAAAGGACGTCCTGGCCTCCATGATCCCCAAGGAGCAGGCGAAGATCAAGGGCTTCAGGCAGCAGCACGGCAGCACGGCCATCGGCCAGATCACGGTGGATATGGTGAGACCGGAGCGGGACCGGGGCGGGGATGCGCGGCACCGGTGTCACCGGTAACACCGGCTCCGCGCGACCGCGCTCTCCCAGGTGTACGGCGGCATGAGGGGCATGAAGGGGCTGATCTACGAGACCTCGGTGCTGGATCCCGATGAGGTAGGGCCGCCTCCTGCCGCGCTCGGTGCCGGCCGGCGGCACCGCGGTTGCGGGCTCACGCTTGCGCCGCGCTACCGCAGGGCATCCGCTTCCGCGGGTACAGCATCCCCGAGTGCCAGAAGCTGCTGCCCAAAGCCGCGGGGGGCGAGGAGCCGCTGCCCGAGGGGCTCTTCTGGCTGCTGGTGACCGGGGAGATGCCCACGCAGGAGCAGGTACCGCCATGGGGACACCGCGGGGACCGGTGATGCTGGCACCGGCGCCGCCGCCTCAACCCCCTGTCCCCCCGTCCCCGTTGCAGGTGACGTGGGTGTCGCAGGAATGGGCGCGCCGGGCGGCGCTGCCGTCGCACGTGGTGACCATGCTGGACAACTTCCCCACCAACCTGCACCCCATGTCCCAGCTGAGCGCCGCCATCACCGCGCTCAACAGCGAGAGCAAGTTCGCCCGCGCCTACGCCGAGGGCGTCCATCGCGCCAAGTACTGGGAGGTAATGGGGTGGGGTGGGGGGGTGAGGACCCCCCCGCCATGGGGCGCGGCGCGGGGGTCCCGGTTTGATTGCTCCGCCTCAGTTTGTCTACGAGGACGCCATGGACCTCATCGCCAAGCTGCCGTGCGTGGCCGCCAAGATCTACCGCAACCTGTACCGCGAGGGCAGCAGCATCGGCGCCATCGACCCCAACCTCGACTGGTCCCACAACTTCGCCAACATGCTGGGCTACAGCGAGCCCCAGTTCGTCGAGCTCCTGCGCCTCTACCTCACCATCCACAGGTGTGGGGCCGGGGCGCTATGGGGCGGTGGCGGCGGCATCGCCGCGGCCGCGTGGTTATGGGGGTTATGGGATAAGAGGGGGGACCTGATGCTGCCTCCTCGCCCTTGCAGTGACCATGAAGGGGGGAACGTGAGCGCCCACACCAGCCACTTGGTCGGCAGCGCCTTGTCCGACCCCTACCTCGCCTTTGCTGCCGCCATGAACGGGCTGGCAGGGCCCCTGCACGGCCTCGCCAACCAGGTGAGCGCTGCATCCGTGTCCCCCCCCGCCCCGGTCCGTCCCCTTGGGCACGGCCCACGGTGCTGAGCCCCCCCCCCCCCAACCCCGGCGTCGCCCGCGCAGGAGGTGCTGCTGTGGCTCACGGACCTGCAGAAGGAGCTGGGCAAGGAGGTGTCGGACGAGAAGCTGCGGGAGTTCATCTGGAACACGCTCAACTCGGGCAGGGTGAGCCCAGCGCCAGCGCGCGGAGCTGCTGGAGCGCGGCCAGAGGAGGCCGCGAGGATGAGCAGGGGCTGGAGCAGCTCCCATAGGAGCCGGGCTGGGATCAGTGGGGCCGGAGGAGAGCAGCTCCCAGTGGCTATGGTGGTGGTGGGGGGGGGGGGATGCTGGGGAGGGCCTGGAGCGATGGGGCGGGGGGCGATGGACCGGGATGGGTTGGATGGAGGAGGCGGGGATGCTCCACCCGCGGCCGTGCTCGGGGCCAGGCTGGAGCATCCCGGTCCAGCGGACGCGGCCGAGCCCTGGGCTCCTCCTGCCATGCCCCGGCTCCGTGCAGGTGGTGCCGGGCTACGGGCACGCGGTGCTGCGCAAGACGGACCCGCGCTACAGCTGCCAGCGGGAGTTCGCGCTCAAGCACCTGCCCAAGGACCCCCTCTTCAAGCTGGTGGCGCAGCTCTACAAGATCGTGCCCAACGTGCTCCTGGAGCAGGGCAAGGCCAAGAACCCCTGGCCCAACGTGGACGCCCACAGCGGGGTCCTGCTGCAGGTGAGCCCTGACCCCATTGTAGCCCCATTGCAGCCCCATTGCGCTGACCCCATTGCTGCCCCATTGCAGCCCCATTGCAGCCCCATTGCGCTGACCCCATTGCTGCCCCATTGCAGCCCCATTGCAGCCCCATTGCTGCCCCATTGAGCTGACCCCATTGCTACCCGATTGCCACCCCATTGCGCTGACCCCATTGCACTGACCCCATTGAGCTGACCCCATTGCAGCCCCATTGCCTCCCCATTGCACTGACCCCATTGCAGCCCCATTGCTGCCCCATTGACTCCCCATTGCACTGACCCCATTGCACTGACCCCGTTGCTGCCCCATTGCGCTGACCCCATTGCAGCCCTATTGCCACCCCATTGCGCTGACCCCATTGCACTGACCCCATTGAAGCCCCATTGCTGCCCTATTGCCACCCCATTGCGCTGACCCCATTGCTGCCCCATTGCACTGACCCCATTGAAGCCCCATTGCACTGACCCCATTGCACTGACCCATTGCACTGGCCCCATTGCACTGACCCCATTAAAGCCTCATTGCAGCCCCATTGCACTGACCCCATTGCAGCCCTATTGCCACCCCATTGCGCTGACACCACTGCTGCCCCATTGCACTGACCCCATTGCGCTGACCCCATTGCAGCCCCACTGCACTGACCCCATTCCAGCCCTATTGCCACCCCATTGCGCTGACCCCATTGCAGCCCCATTGCGCTGACCCCATCGCAGCCCTATTGCCACCCCATTGCGCTGACCCCCTTGCATCCCCATTGCTGCCCCCTTGCCCCCGCCCCACGGCGCTGACCCCCGCTGCCCGCAGTACTACGGCCTGAAGGAGATGAATTACTACACGGTGCTGTTCGGCGTCTCCCGCGCGCTGGGCGTCCTCTCGCAGCTCATCTGGAGCCGGGCGCTGGGGTTCCCCTTGGAGCGCCCCAAGTCCATGAGCACCAAGGGCCTCATGCAGCTCGTGGGCTACAAAGCCGGGTAGGGAAGGGCCGGGGCCGCGGCTCCACAGGGAACGCTGCCGGGACGGGCCCGGGATGGACTCAGCACTGAACCCCCCCCCCAACCCCCCCACCCCCCCCCCAAGCCGTGGGTCCCCCCCCCTTGCTCCTGTCCCCTTTGATTGGGGGGGGGGTGGGGGGCAGAGGCAGCCCCGCACACACGGGGACCCCCCCCCCCCACCTTGGCTGCTGCATTGGGGGTGGAGGGTGGGGGGGGCACCAACGTTGGGGTTGTGTCATCCCCCCCCCACATTGAGATGGTTCAGTCCAGCCTCTGTCCCAGCGCCCCCCCCCGGGGGCAGCAGAATGAATGTGCCCCCCCCATGCAGGGACTCCATACACTCCTCCTCCCCGGCTGCGCCCTGTGTTTGTGTGACCCCCCCCCCCCAAACTTCCCCCCCCCCCCCCCCCCCCCCGGCCACTTCTGTACAAACAACGAGAAAATGCAAAATAAATGTTTTTATTAACAAATCCCGGTGGGATTTGGGGGGGGGGGGGGGGGGGAATGGGGGGGAGGGGGAGGATGTGGTTCCCCCCCCCCCCCCAATAGTGAGCGCTGGTTTGGGGTCCCCCCCATCTCCCCAATGAGGACCACGAGGCTGCTCTCACCCTTGGGATAAGTCTTTATTGGCTTGGGGGGGGGCACCCACCCCCCCCCCCCCCCCCAGAGCCACCCCTATGGGGGTGCTGAAGGGGAGGGAAAAGTGATGGGGGGGGGTGGTGGTGGTGGGGGGGGGGGGTAGCGTGCACCCCATCCCCCCCCCCCACCCTGTGCGTGTGCCTTGTGCAAACTGCGCCGTGGGGCCGGGCCCCTCCTGCGCCCGGCTCCTGCCCTATGGCTCCTGAAGAGGAAGGAAGGGTCCTACCCCCGAGTCCCCCCCCCCCCAAAACCCCTTCCATAGCGACTCCCCCCCCCCCCCCCCCCAAAGGGGATAAAAATGAACCAAAACCGGGGTCAAACCCCAAAGAGCTCAAGCCCCAAACGGGCCTAAAACCACCTAAAACCAAACGAGTCCAGCGCCGGCTCCTGCCGTGGGGCTGGGGGCTCTCAGCATCCCTGCCCCCCCCCCCCCTCCATGGGGATGGGGGTGATGCCGCCGTGCCCATATAAATAATGGGGGGGGGGGGGTCCTGGCCCAGTCCGTGCCCCGCGGCCGCCCTCACGTCTGCTGCACCTCGTGGCCCAGCAGCTCCCTTGGGATGCGCGTCTCGGGCCCGAAGCTGGCGGCCGCGCGGCGCTCGAAGGCGGCCACCATCTGCTTGACCACCTCGTCGAAGAACACGGTGGCCAATTGGGAGTGCAGGAGGGAGCGGAACTCGAAGGAGATCTAAAAGCAGGGGGGGGAAAGGGGATGGGGTTTAGTGGAGAGGGAGGGGGGAAGGAGCTTTGTCCCCCCCATCGGTCCCCCCCCCCCCATAACCATACCGAGAAGTCCACGGTGCTGGTGCGGGGGTAGCCGGGGATGCCGGGGCTGAAGCGCCAATTGGTCTCCAAGTGGTTGAAGAGCTTCCCATCGGTGCAAACAGCCTGGGGGGGGGGGAAAAAGGGGTTCAAAGAGGGGGGGGGGGGGTCAAAAAAGGGGACCCCCCCCCCCCCCGTGGCAGCGGGGCTCACCTTGACGAGGTGCGGGCGCACCAGGGTGACGCTGGACGTGTAGCGCTCGAGCACCGGGGGGAAGCCGACCTCGAGGCGCGCCTGCAGGTGCCCCGCGCGCCGCGCCAGCACCTCCGAGCGCGTGCACCAGGGCACGAAGCGCTCGTAGGCCTCCACGTTGGCCACCACGGCGTACATCTCCTGCATGGAGTACCTGGGGGGGGCAACGGGGGGGGGCAAAGGGGGGGGGGTGAGGGGAAGAGGGGGGGATGGAGGGCAAGGGGGGCATAGGGGCAAAGGGGGGTATTGAGGGGAAGGGGGGCATGGAGGGCAAGGGGGGCAAAGGGGGCATTAAGGGCAAGGGGGGGGCAAAGGGAGGCATGGAGGGCAAGGGGGGGCATTGAGGGCAAGGGGGGGTCATGGAGGGCAAGGTGGGTATTGAGGACAAAGCGGGGCATGAAGAGCAAGGGGTGGGGATGGAGGGCAAAGGGGGGCATTGAGGGCAAAGGGGGGGACATGGAGGGCAAGGGGGGGCATTGAGGGCAAGGGGGGCACGGAGAAGAAGGGGGGGGCATGGAGAGCAAGGGGGGTATTGAGGAAAGGGGGGCATGGAGGGCAGGGGGGCCATGGGGGGCAAAGGGGGGCATGGAGGGCAAGGGAGGGGATGGAGGGCAAGGGGGGGGCATCACCCAACATAAGGCGGAGGCAACGCAAGGTGCCAAGGGGTGTTCGGCACCCATGGGGTGGCTGTCACCCAACCCAAAGGGGGGGGGCACAGGGTGCTGAGGCCAGGGGGTGCTCGTCCCCCATCACAAGGGGGGGGCACCGGTGCTGTTGCCGCCCGTACCCCAGGATTCGCCGCTCCGAGTACTCCTTCCTCCTGGTGCCGAGGCTCAGGAAGCAGCGCACGGGCTGGAGCCGCGGGTCCCATTCGGTGCCGGGCACCACCCGGGGGCCGCTCAGCGCCGCGGGGCTGCGGGGAAACGGGGCCGTCACCGGGAGCCCCTTCCCGGCCCCATCCCGGTCCCATCCCAGTCCCTTCCCGGTCCCTTCCCAGCCCCATCCTGGCCCCATCCCGGCTCCTTCCCGGTCCCTTCTCAGCCCCATTCCGGTCCCATCCCAGTCCCTCCCGGTCCCTTCCCGATCCCTTCCCGGTCCCTTCCCGGCCCCATCCCGGCCCCATCCCGGTCCCTTCCCGATCCCTTCCCGGTCCCATCCCGGTCCCTTCCCGATCCCTTCCCGGTCCCTTCCCGGCCCCATCCCGTCCCCATCCCGTTCCCTTCCCGGCCCCGCTCTCGCTCAAGAGGCTGAACCCTGACCCCGGTCCCCCCGATCCGTTCCCCCCCCAGGGTCCCGGTGGGGAGCGGGGGGGGCCCCAACAGCAGCACCCGCGCACCGGGACCCGGCGGCTCCGCCCCCCGCGGGACCGGAGCGGGGTTTGGGGGGGGGGGGGGGGGGTGAACGCTGCCCCCCCCGGGGCCGGGCACCGCGGGGTATTTATAGCCCCGGGCCCGCGCCAGCCTTGGCAGCCCCGCAGCGCCCGGAATAGCCCGGGACGGGGCCCCCGGCACCGCCAGAGCCCCCCCGGCTCCCGGAGCGTCCGGACACAGCGCCCAGCGCAGCCCCCCCCCCCCCGGTGCCGGCCGTGCCCGGGGTGTCCGGACACAGCGCTCCCGGGGCACCGGCGCCGCTGTTGGAACCGGTTCCCCCCGGCCCCGCCCCGGTTCGGGCCCCGCCCCCCGCGCTCACCCCAGGCCCGGCCCCGCCGCCGCCGCCGCCCGCAGCCGCTGCAGGGCCCCGCGGAGCCGCCGCGCCGCCATCACCGGGGCCCGGAGCCCTCGCACCGGGTGACCTCTCACCCCTTCCACCGACGTCACCGCTACGTCACCACGTTCACAGCGGCGGGGCGGGGCGAGAGCAACACCCCCCCCCCACCTCATCCCATCCCACCCGCGCGGGGCACGATGGGAGTTGTAGTCCACGTTGCGCGGGGGGTGATGGGAGGTGTAGTCCCGGTGGGGGCACAACCGGGCCCCGGCGCAGCTCCGGGTGCAGCCCCGGTGGACACCCCCCCCCCCCCCCCCCCCCCCCCCCGCCGTGGTTCCGGGGCCCCGCTCCCCGTCAGCCCCGGCCGCGGGGGGGGCCCAGCCCCGTGCCCGGTGCCGCGGACCGGGCGGGAGCCCCGGGCGTCGCCTTCGCCCCGCACCCGTGCCCCGCCGGGGCCCCGCGGCGCCCGCACACGTGGCTGCTGCCGGCGGCCGCTCCCCGCACTCGGGCCCGGCCCGGGCCGCGCTCCCCGCCCCGGGAGGCCCCGGCGGTGGCCGCGGCTGGGGCCCGGGGCCCGGGCTCGCACCGGGCGCTCCCGGCCGGCGGCGGCGCTGCGGCCCGGCCGCTCCCCGAGCTGTGGGCGGGCCCAGGCGCTCCCCGCCCCGCCGGAGCCGCCCGAGCGGAGCCGCCGCGGCCGGAGCCCGATGCCGGGAGCTGCGCGCTGAGGGCGGCCCCGAGATGGGGATTCTCAGCATCACGGACCAGGTACCGACACCCGCGCCCGCCCCGCGGGCCCCGCGCCCAGCCCGGCCGCGCCGCTGCGGCAGCCCGGGGATGCGCGGCCTAGCGCGGGCCCGGCCTCAGCCGCCGCCCCAGGCCGCGGCTCCCGCACGGGGCCTCCCGGAGCCCGCTCCCGGCGCTGGGGCCTCCCGCAGCGGCCCCGCTGCGCGCTGCGGCCGGAGCCCCCCGGGCCGTGGAGCGCGGATGGGGGCCGGGAGCCTCGGCCACGGCCCCCGCGCTGCGGGGGGACCCCGCGGGGCTCCGGGGTCGGGGCCCAGCCCGGGGCTGCCGGGTCCCGTCCGCCGCAGGGCGAGGCCTCGCTTGGGACCCCCCGTTCCCGAGCATCCCCGGGCCGGGAGCGCGTCCGGATGCGGCCGCTCGGGGCTCCCTGGGAGCCCGCTGCGGTTTGGGGCTGTTGGGGCGGTGCTGGGCCCGTGGGGCTCCCGGGGGGACCCGGTCCCTGCGCTCTGCACGGGAATGGGGGGGGACCCGGGCCCGGCTCCGCCGCAGCCGTCACCCCAACGGGGGCACCGGAGCCCCCGCGGTCCTGCCCTGGCCGGGGGTTAGCACCCAGCGGTGGTGCTGAGGCCGCTGCATTCCAGGGCCGTGACTCACGCGGTGCCTCTGACCCAGGAGGTTCCCGGTGTGGAGCCGCTGGGACGCGGGGGGGGCTCCTCCGGGAGCTCGGGATAAGCCCTTGGGATGAAGCCCTCGGGGGCTGCGCTGCCGCGGTCACAGCACCCAAAGGGCCCGGGCGTGGAAGTGGCTCCAAGGGGGAGCTCGGAGCAGCTCCGGGGCCTAAAGGGGCTCCAGGAGGCTTCGGGCACGGGCTGCAGGGGCAGGACAAGGGGCACGGCTTTAACCTGCCCCGGGGGAGCTGGAGACGGGACCTCAGGGTGAAGCTCCCGTTGCCCGGAGCCACCCTCACCTTCGCTTCCCTTCCCCTTCGCAGCCTCCTCTGGTCCAAGCCATCTTCAACCGCGATGTGGAGGAGGTGAGGTCCTTGCTGAGCCAGAAGGAGAACATCAATGTCCTGGTGGGTGCTGCCCTCCCCGCTGGCCGTGCCCCGTGGCCTTCCCCGTGCACAGCGACCCCCCCCCAGCCGGTCCCGTTCCGTTTCCTTTCCGTGTGCAAGCCTTAGGGATGCGCTTGTTGCCGGCTGGGTGCCGCTTCCCCATCCTCCCTCCTTGTGCAGCGCGAGCTGGTACCAAACCCTAACGAACCCCCCCCCCCCGTTTGCCAGTTTTTAACCTAATGCAAAGCAATTCCTCGGGTTTTCCATCCCCAAATCCGGGGCTTGGAATGCGTTGAGCTCCCCTGCCTTTGATCCATGGGGTGTTCCTTGAGGAAAGCCTCAGGCAGGGCTTGAGCCCCCAGTCCGGGAGGTACCGGAGTCACCCCCCATTATGGGTCGCTGTGGGATGCTCTGAGGAGCCGTGGTCGCGCCGCGGTCCCCGCAGCTCTGCCCCACACACGCCGGAGGTGGTGGCTTTAACGCAGCTTCTCCCTCTCCCCCTCCCGGGGATGCTGCCCCCGGGAGGCACTGGATGGGCTGGAGTGGGGCAGGGAGCTCCCTGCCCTCCGCGCTCATCCGCGCCTCCCGTTCCTTCCGTGCCTGCTCAGGACCAAGAGCGCCGAACGCCGCTGCACGCTGCTGCCTACCTTGGAGATGTCGCGATCCTCGAGCTCCTCATCCTGTCAGGTAGGGGCCGGGGGGGCTTGGCTGGGTGCTGGCGCTGCCTCCAAGGTGCCTCTGTGCTCTGCTCTGCTCTTAGGGGTGCAGAGCACCCTTGGGTGCCCCTTCCTGGGCTGCTCCTGCCTGTGGGGGCAGTTCTCAGCAGCAAAGGGACCCCGAGGCTCCGGGCGTGCGGGACACGGGTGCTTTGCCACCTTCCCTGCCTGATGCTGGGCCCTGGATCCGGCCTCTCCCCTCGGATCCCAGCAGGAGCCCTGGGCTCTGCGCCTCCGGAATCCTTGTCCGAAAGCAAGGAGCGGAGCCGCTCCTTGGCTCTGGGCCCCCAGACCGCGGCCGCTGCCGCTGCTCCCAAGGGTTCCTTTGGCCCATCCCGGGGCCTGGCTCTCCTCAAGGCCTCCTCTTGCTGCAGAAGCAGGGTCTGGGGCCGTGGGGCTCCCCTCCGTGCCCTGACCCCCCCTCTGCTCCTCCCGCAGGTGCTAACGTCAACGCCAAGGACACGGTTTGGCTCACGCCCTTGCACCGCGCGGCCGCCTCTCGCCACGAGGTAGGATCCTGCCCAAGCTGGGCGCTGCTCCCTGCGTTTCCTCCTTCCCCAGGGGCTGATCCAGGTTTTGGTGGGGCTCTTCTCCCCCTTCCCTTCGGGAGCTGATTCCAGCACATCCCATTGGAAAGCTTTCCTTGGGCTCGCCTGCGTCCCACCTAACTGCCTGCGTGGGCTCAATGGGCCGCAGCCGTGGGCTGGGGCATGGGTGCGGACCTCTGCCGAAGGAGTCTGTGGGGACACACTTCTGGGCTCACTGAACACAGGAGCGTTGGGAGCTGAGGCTGTTCCAGTGGGTCCAGAGCGATTCCTGCTCTTGGGAATGCTGGGTTTAGCTGCTGCCCATCCATTCCCCCAGCCCTGCGAGGGCAGGGCTGCGATGGGGCTGAATGTGCCTCGCGCAGGTGCCCCCCCAACCAGGCTCCAGCCTGGAGCTGCCCAGCCTGGGGCTGGAGGATTCACGCAGGGAAGATCCCTTCTCCCTGCTCATTCCCAGTGCCTTTTCCCCACTGCCTTTACCCTTTCCTGCACGGAAACAGGGCCGGAACCCGGGAAGGCAACCGGGTCCTTCCCTTCGGGAGCAGCACGCGGGGAGATGCTGCCGCAGCATCCGCCCTGCGCCGCAGAGCCATTGCAGCCCCGTTGCCCTCGCCCCTTGCAGAAGGCCCTGCACCTCCTCCTGAAGCACTCGGCGGACGTCAACGCCCGCGACAAGCACTGGCAGACCCCGCTGCACGTGGCCGCCGCCAACCGGGCCACCAAGTGCGTGGAGGCCATGGTCCCGCTGCTGAGCACCGTCAACGTGGCCGACCGCACGGGCCGCACGGCGCTGCACCACGCCGTGCACAGCGGCCACCTCGAGGTGGGCACCGGGGGGGGCAGCCCCCGGCAGGGCCCCGCGCCCCGGGCCCCCCGCTCATTGTCTCTGCCCGTGCAGATGGTGAACCTGCTCTTGAACAGAGGTGCCAGCCTGAGCGCTTGCGACAAGAAGGACCGGCAGCCCATCCACTGGGCGGCTTTCCTGGGTAGGTTTTCCACATGGGAATCGCGTCGGGTGCTTCTCCCGTGTTCTTGTGTGTTCCCGTATGGAGCCAGGCTGAGGACATCGGGGCTGGAGCAGAGAAGCTGCATGGGGACCTCAGAGCAGCTTCCAGTGCCTGAAGGGGAGTACAGGGATGCTGGAGAGGGACCTGCAGCAGGGGCTGGAGCGATGGGACAAGGGGTGATGGGTTCAGGCTGGAACAGGGGGAGTTCAGGTTGGAGATAAGGAAGCTCCTTAGTGTGAGGGTGCTGGGGCACTGGGATGGGTTGAATGGAGAAGGTTTGGATGCTCCATCCCTGGCAGTGCTCAAGGCCGGGTTGGACGGAGCCTTGGGTGACAGGGTCCAGTGTGACGCATCCTCGCCCATCATCATGGACCTGGCTGATCTTAACGTCCTGTCCACCCCATCGCATGCTTCCGGCTCCCCCTTTTCGGGGTGTTGGGGCTCCCCAGAGGCTGCTTCGCTCCCGCCGGCCCTCACCGCTCCTTTCCGCAGGGCATTTGGAGGTGCTGAAGCTGCTGGTGGCGCGGGGCGCCGATGTGATGTGCAAGGACAAGAAGGGCTACACCCTGCTGCACACGGCGGCCGCCAGCGGCCAGGTCGAGGTCGTGCGTCACCTCCTGCGCCTGGGCGTCGAGGTAGGACCTGAGGGTGCAGGCTCTGAAGGCTCCGGGTGCTTCTTGTGCTGCCCTCGAGCCCCGCATCCCCCCGGGGGTTGTTCCTTGTCGCTGCCGTAGATCGATGAACCCAACACCTTCGGGAACACCGCCCTTCACATCGCCTGTTACATGGGCCAGGACGCCGTGGCCAACGAGCTGGTCAACTACGGTGCCAACGTCAACCAGCCCAACGAGAAGGGCTTCACCCCGCTGCACTTTGCTGCCGTCTCCACCAACGGGGCCCTGTGCCTCGAGCTCCTGGTGAACAACGGCGCCGACGTCAACTTCCAGGTGCGGGCTGGGAGGAGCCAGGCTAGGGGATGAGGGGAGGGCGAGGGGAAGGCCTTGACGTGGCTTCTGCTCCCCGCAGAGTAAGGAAGGGAAGAGCCCCTTGCACATGGCTGCCATCCACGGCCGCTTCACGCGCTCGCAGATCCTCATCCAGAACGGTGAGCGCTGGCTCCTGCCTGCCCTCAGCCTCTCCCCCTGCTTCCGGAGCCTGAGGCCTCTCCGGTTACCAGCCCTGTGCTCTGCGTTGGGCCCTCAAGGGCAGCCAAGTGCAGAGCCAAGGCACTGCCGTGGCAGCCGGGGCACAGCCCGAAAGGCAGCGGTGCCGCAGGCTCGGCACAGCCCCTGCCTTCAGCCGGGCTCCTCCAGGCCTGAGCATCCCCTCCCGGAGCAAGGGGTTTGGGTCAGCCCCGGTGTGGGGATGCAGCAGAGCCCCTCTTGGCGTCTCCTTTGCAGGCAGCGAGATCGACTGTGCTGACAAATACGGCAATACCCCCCTCCACGTTGCTGCTAGGTACGGCCACGAGCTGCTCATAAGTACTTTGATGACGAATGGTGCTGACACTGCAAGGTGAGGATGGGGATTCCTGCTCCTCTGCCCTGCGCTGCGCTGGGGGATGCGGGAAGGAGGGGATGACCCATCCTGACCTTCCTCCTCCTCCTCCTCCTCCTCCTCCTCCTCCTGCTCCCTGCAGGCGTGGGATCCACGACATGTTCCCTCTGCACTTAGCTGTTCTCTTTGGATTCTCCGACTGTTGTCGCAAGCTGCTTTCCTCAGGTCAGTGAACGGCTCCTCCTGCCATGGTGGGGGGGCACAGGATGGGCCCCCCCCACCCCGACCCTCCTGCTCCGTTGCTGCCCCACAGGTCAGTTGTACAGCATCGTGTCCTCGCTGAGCAACGAGCACGTGCTGTCTGCGGGCTTCGATATCAACACGCCTGACAACCTCGGCAGGACTTGCCTCCACGCTGCTGCTTCGGGGGGGTGAGCTCTGCATTCCCCCCCCCCCCCAGACCAGGGCCCTTCTCCCTGCCCAGTGCAGGGCTGCTGGGGTCAGCACCCTGGGTTGGAAAGGGAGCCTTTGGGCCATGTTCTGCCGCTGTTTGACTCATCCCAGCACCCCCCCTCTGGCTCTTTACCCATCTTCGAGGTGGGGGGAAACACTCCTAAAGGGCTCCTTGAGCTGATGGCACGGGGGTACCAACACCTCGTGCTGGGGGGGGCTGCTGGGGAGAGGGGGAACGTGGCTGCAGTGATGCTGCCGAGGGCTCGAGTCCTCCCGAGGACCTGGGGGAGGGCTTTGTGCGTGCAGCCCCCAGCCCAGAGGTGGCACCGAGCTGCGCTGCGGCACGGCCACGGCAAGGAGTTGGTGTCCCCGTGGTGTGTAACCCCCCCCGTACCCCCCCTGCAGGAACGTTGAATGTCTTAACTTGCTGTTGAGCAGCGGTGCTGACTTGAGGAGGAGGGATAAGTTTGGGAGGTGAGCGTGCGGCAGGCCCCAGAGCAGCCCGAGGCCTTGGGCTGGCACATTCCAGCCCCATTGGAGCTGCTTCCTTCCCCCTCTCCCACCCCAAAGGGTCCAGCTCTGGATCCAGCTCCTGCCTTGGTCCTGAGCCCCTTCTTCCTGCCCTTTGCCAGGACCCCACTGCACTACGCAGCCGCCAACGGCAGCTACCAGTGTACGGTGACCCTGGTGACAGCAGGAGCCAGCGTCAACGAGGCTGACTGCAAAGGCTGCACCCCCTTACACTACGCTGCTGCTTCGGACACGTACAGGAGGTGAGGGTCCCCTCATGCTGCTCCGACACCCCCCCCATAGGCTCTGCTGTGCCCTGGCCTCCTCCCTGCTGCTGGGGCTGGGTGGTGGCAGCGAACAGAGCCTGGTCCCTGCCCTTCCAGAGCAGAGACTCATTCAGGACCCAGCCATGACACTGAGGAGGAGCCACTGAAGGAGTCCAGGATGAAGGAAGCGTTCTTGTGAGTGGCACTTGGTGGTTGTGCCCCCCCCCCCCGACCCCTTCCCTGCATGGGGACACCGGGAGCACCTCCCATCTGCTGAGCCCTGGGGTCTGATGGGGTCACTGCATCCTGGTCCTCGCTTCCATGCCCTGGCGTGGGGGGGGGGGGGGTGACCACAGCATCTCCTCTGAGCTCAACCCTGCGTAGCTCAGCCTTTCCCCTTGCTCTTGCTGGCTGCAGTTGTTTGGAATTCCTGCTGGATAATGGTGCTGACCCCTCGCTGCGGGATAAGCAGGGATACACCGCTGTCCACTACGCGGCAGCCTACGGCAACAGGCAGAACCTGGAGCTGGTGAGTGAGCTGCAGGAGAGCATCCCAAGGGGTGGAAGGCCTCGGGGTTAGGGGCAGGACGGAGCCAGGGTCCATTGGGAGCTGTTGTGCTGGGAATACCATGGAGGAGAGACCTGGGCCTGGGGGAAAAGGGCTTTGTGTGGATGCTCTGCCGGGAGAGCAGCGCTGGGAAGGCTGAGGGCCAAGGAATTGCTCCTGCAGGGCCTTGCTGGGGGCCCAAGGGCAGCACAAGGAAGGGTCCACGCTGAGACCCAGGGAAGCAGACGAGCAGCTTCCCTAAGCCCTGTGCAGTGCTGGTGGGGGGGCAGAGCCTGAGCCCGAGCCCCTGGGGGTCACTTATGGGCTTGTGTTGTGCTCTTGCAGCTCCTGGAGATGTCTTTCAACTGCCTGGAGGACGTGGAAAGCACCATTCCAGTCAGCCCTTTGCACTTAGCTGTGAGTAGGGCTGCGCAGCCCCGGGCTCCTGCGGCTTCCTGTGGGGTCCTGGTGGCTCCAGGCTGGTCCCTGCAGCACCAGGGCAGAGGAGGGGAGGTGCTGCCCCTGCTCCACGTCCCCTGGGTTGGGGGTATCGGCCCCGTTGGGAGCCACCTCCTGCCCCTGATGGGGCCAGGGCTTTTGTAGGGGACCGAGAGGTGATGGAGGGACCCAAAGGGGGCATTTGTGGGTGCAGCTCTTCCAGGCAGGGTCCTCCCGTGGCGTGCTTTGTCCCCAGGCCTATAACGGTCACTGTGAAGCCCTGAAGACCCTCGCTGAGACCCTGGTGAACCTGGACGTGCGGGACCACAAGGGGCGGACGGCGCTGTACCTGGCCACCGAGAGGGGCTCCACCGACTGCGTGGAGGTGCTCACCAGCCACGGCGCCTCGGCCCTGGTCAAGGAGAGGAAGAGGAAGTGGACCCCTCTCCATGCTGCAGGTGAGGGGCTCGGGGTGCCCAGGGCTGGGGTCCCGGCAGGATGCGGTACCCGGTGGCAGGGATGTGCTCAGCCCCTGCGAGGAGGAACCCATCCGTAGAGGAGTGGCTCCTCCTTTCCTTGTGTTTCCAGCTGCCAACGGGAACACGGATTCCCTGCACCTCCTGATAGACAGCGGGGAGCGGGCGGACATCACCGACGTCATGGACATCCACGGCCAGTGAGTCCGGCTGGGGCCGAGCCCCTCGCAGGGTGGCTGGGGCTGAACCCAGCTCATTCCCGAGCTCCTGCTCCTCCCTGCTGCCTTTCCCCGCTGCAGAACCCCGCTGATGCTGGCCATCATGAACGGCCACGTCGACTGCGTCCATCTACTGCTGGAGAAGGGGTCCACGGCCGATGCAGCGGACAAGAGGGGAAGGACCGCGCTGCACCGAGGGGTGAGCGTTCCCTCGGAGCTCCTGCGGGCAGGGTGCTTGCTTTGCTCCATAGAATCAGGGGTTGGGAATGGCCCTGAGATCATCCAGTTCCAGGACACCTTCCACTGGAGCAGCTTGCTCCAGCCTGGCCTTGAGCACTGCCGGGGATGGAGCATCCAAACCTTCTCCATTCAACCCATCCCAGTGTCCCAGCACCCTCACACTAAGGAGCTTCCTTATCTCCAACCTGAACTCCCCCTGTTCCAGCCTGAACCCATCGCCCCTTGTCCCATCGCTCCAGCCCCTGCTGCAGGTCCCTCCCCAGCATCCCTGTACCCCCCTTCAGGCACTGGAAGCTGCTCTGAGGTCCCCACGCAGCTTCTCTGCTCCAGCCCCAATGTCCTCAGCCTGGCTCCTATGGGAGCTGCTCCAGCCCCTGAGCATCCTCTGCCCTCCAGCTCCACGTCCTTACGGAGGCCACCAGCACCGCAGGGAGGGGGGGTCCCGCAGAGCAGAGCAGAGGGGCAGGATCCCTCCGCACTGCCGGGTGCTTGGAGGCTGAGCCGGGCCCCGTGGTGCTGTGCCCTGCGTGCAGGCCGTGACGGGCTGTGAGGACTGCCTGGCCGCGCTGCTGGACCACGATGCCTTCGTCCTGTGCCGGGACTTCAAGGGCCGGACCCCGATCCACTTCGCTTCGGCCTGCGGGCACTTGGAGGTGCTGCGGACGCTGCTGCAGGCAGCGCTCTCCACCGACCCCCTGGACGCCGTGGTCGACTACAGCGGCTTCTCCCCCATGCACTGGGCTTCCTACAGCGGTGAGGAGCTGCGCCGGGGCCCGGCTGCGCATCCCGCGGCTGCCGGAGCTCGCAGCCGCTTGGGAAGGGCTCCTCTGGGGGGGGAGGATGGGGGGGGGGGGTTTGGCCTCCTCAAGGCAGGGATGAGACGGGAAAACAGGGATTCGGGAATTGCTGAGGCTGCCCCGCTCTGGGCGCTCCTGCTCTTTGCACCATCCAGAGCTCCTCGGTGTTCCAAGGGAGGAAGGGGCCGGATGGGTTAGGGTTAGGGTTAGGGCTAGGGTTAGGGTTAGGGTTAGCTTTAGAGTTAGGGGTAGGTTTAGGGTAACCAAACCCTAACCCTCATGTTCTCCTGTCCCCTCTTCCCTCCGCAGGCCATGAAGATTGTCTTGAATTGTTACTTGAACACAACCCATTCGCGTACCTTGAAGGAAACCCCTTTACTCCATTGCACTGTGCAGTGTAAGCGGCACCTGGGCCCTGTGCTGGGGGCTTCCCCCTATGGGATGTGGGGAGAGGGGATCCAGAGGAGCTCCAGCCCCTGCCCTTCCCACCAAGGGCTCGGTGAGGGCCATGGCAGCTCCTCAGGGCGGTACCTGGGGTCCCATTGAGCACCCAGGGCTTGGGTTTGAGGAGCACCAAGAGGGGTAAAAGGCTTCTTTCGCCCGGAGCGACCCCAGAGCCGCCGGGACGTGCTGCAATGGCTTTGATGCTCTTTAATCCTCGTCTCCCTTCCCTTCTCCTCCCCACCGCAGAATTAACAACCAGGATGGCACTGCTGAGATGCTGCTGGAAGCATTGGGTGCCAAGATTGTGAATAGCAGAGATGCCAAAGGAAGGTGAGCGTGGCCTTGCCCCCATCCCTCTCTTGTGTCCCCCCCCACCACCACCACCTGGGGTGATGGCTGGGACTCCCTCCTGCCTTCCCCTGGCACGCAGGGACCCCGATGCCCCTGCAGCCTCCTCCTCACCCCTCTTTTGCCTCGCCAGGACTCCCCTTCACGCTGCTGCCTTTGCAGACAACACCCATGGTTTACAGCTGCTCCTGCGCCACCAGGCCCAGGTGGACCTGACCGACAAGCTGGGGAGGACCCCGCTCATGCTGGCCTCCGAGAAGGGGCACTCTGCAGCAGTGGGTGCGTGCTGGGCTCCCTGGCGTGGGGCCGAGCCTCTCGGGGCCCCCCTGCTTGCTCTGGGGCCTCGGCCCCACGCCTGCCCCACAGCAGCTTCGCCCTCCTCGTTGCAGAGTTCCTGCTGTACCAGGCGAAAGCCAACATAACTGTGCTGGATGTCAACAAGAACACAGCTCTTCACCTGGCCTGCAGCAAGGTAGGGACCGCGCTCCCCAGCACCTGCCCCTTGCCAGGGGTCTCATCCAGAGCGCAGGCGCAGGAGCTGCTCCTTCAGCTCCCAGCAGCTCCGGCTGGGGCCCATCCTGAGGATGCTCTGAGCTCGTGGTGGGAGCAGGAGCTCGGGATGAGCGCATCCCTGCGGTGCAGGGGAGGGAGGAGGCAGCAGTTTGGCTTCCTAAGCCCTGCCAAAGGGGTGGCTGCTGGGAAAAGGTTGGGTTTGGGGAATGTTTCTGTATCCCGAGCATCCCCGTTCCAGTGGGGCAGCCCCAGTGCTCCTGCTCGTGCCCCGTGAGCAGCCCCGCTCTCCTTTCCAGGGCCATGAAAAGTGTGCCTTGTTGATCCTGGGGGAAACCCAAGACCTTGGCCTTATCAATGCAAGTAACAGTGCTCTGCAGATGTGAGTACTGGGGCAGCTGGGGAGGAACTGGTTTTGCTGGGGACGGGGAGGGCAATGGGGACGGTGGCAGCAGCCAAGGGGGTGCTGGGGGCTTCCTGGCTGCCTGGGCACAGCTCCGTGCATCCAGGTCCTTTTCCAGCCGCTCTGCCCCCCGCCCGGAGCGGGTCCGTGGGGTTGGGATGCTGCGGCCCTGCTTGTGTTCATGCTCCTGCCTGTCCTGCTCCCCCCAGGCCGCTCCACATCGCAGCACGCAATGGGTTGGCCGCCGTGGTGCAGGCCCTGCTCAGCAGAGGGGCCACTGTGCTGGCTGTGGATGAAGAAGGTGCGTGTTCCCCATGGGTGCTGGGGGGGCGCGTTCCGTGGGGGGGTCCCCAATGGGCCCTGGGTGCTCCCGAGCTGGGATCAGCAGCAGATCCGTGTCCTTCCCGTGGTTCTCAGCCTGTGGCGTTGCAGGAGCCTCCCCTTCACAGGGGGAGGACGTCGGTGCCCGGTGAAGGCATTCCCAGATCCCACAGCCTGGAATTGCATCCCTCCCTCCCCTGCTGCATCTGCCGGTGCTGCCTGGCTCCTGCCGAGGCGCAGACCCAGCCCGGGCTGAGCCGTTGGCTCCCCTGCAAGTGGTTGTCATGGCCTGAAGCTTTGTCTCCCGGCAGGGTTCTTGCTCTGCTGCGGTGCCTTTAGGTTATGGGATGTTAGAGGAGGAATAGAAGTTCTGTATCTATGGGTTAGGTGCTAGGATAGCGTGAGTAGGGTGTTGGAAGAGCAATACAAGTTCTATATCTATGGGTTCAGAGCTAGGATAACGTGAGTAGGATGTTGGAAGAGCAATACAAGTTCTGTATCTATGGGTTAGGTGCTAGGATAACGTGAGTAGGGTGTTGGAAGAGCAATACAAGTTCTGTATCTATGGGTTAGGTGCTAGGATAACGTGAGTAGGGTGTTGGAAGAGGAATATAAGTTCTGTGTCTATGGGTTAGGTGCTAGGATAACATGAGTAGGGTGTTGGAAGAGCGATATAAGTTCTATATCTATGGGTTAAGTGCTAGGATAACGCGAGCTATGGAATATCCCTGTGGGGCCAGGGCTGCAGAGGCTTTTTGGTCGTGTCCTGCAGATCCTGCCCCCCAATTCCTGCTGTCTAAGGATAAAGCCCGAGGGGATGAAACCTGCCCCGAGCCCCGCGTCCCGTGGGGCAGGCACCGCTCCTTCACCCCTCGCCCTCTGCCCTAGGTCATACCCCAGCCTTGGCGTGCGCTCCCAACAAGGACGTCGCCGACTGCCTGGCACTTATCCTGTCCACCATGAAGCCTTTCCCCCCTAAGGACACCATCGGCTCCTTCAGCTTCAACCTCCTCAAGAACTGCGGCATCGCAGCCAAAACGGCCGCCTGCGGGGCTCTGCCCAACGGCAGCTCCTGCCCCTACGGCAAGGACCGGCCCAGCGCCATCGGCCTGGACGGCTGCTACTCGGAGTAGCGGAAGCTGATGGGTGACCCGATCTCTTATTCTATTTATTAGGAGTTCTATACATATAGGGCACTTTAAAGGAGAACAAGACTGGGCAGGGCCCCCGGGGGCACGCCAAGAGTTCAGCGCTGCCTCTTCCCGCTGGATGTGCCGATGCCATCCCTGGCCCCATCCTCCTCCTGCTGCACTCAGGGTGGGAGATGGGTGCAGATGGCTTTGCCCCCCCCCCCCCCCCCCCCAAAACCGTTTGCTTCTGATGGTTTTGGTCCCCCTCTCCCCGTGTCCCGTCCCGTTCCCCCCCCCCCTTTGGAAGTTTTGGTCCCTTGCTCCATCCATCGGGATTGGGAAGCCTGAACTCTTGGTGGGATGATGGGGGGGGGGTGGGGGGAGTGTGTGTGTGTGTGTGTGTGGAGCTGCTGCTCCCTTTGCAATCGCTGCCCAAGCTCATCCTCCCGTTCCAAGACACACTTGAATCCAGATCTACTGTACCTGGGACACTGAGCTCCCCTTTAGGCAGCTCTCATGGGCAAGCAACACGGGTGCTGCTGCCCGAGCCCGTGCCCAGGCTATGGATGCGCTGCTGGAGCCTCCCTCCCCTTTACCAGGCACTTTAGGGATTCTGTTGGTTGGGTTTTGCTGCCTCTGGCCGAGGGTCAGATCCGAGGAATCGAGGCTTGGCCGAGGTTCCATTCCCTGTTTCCGCGTTGCTTTTTTTTTTAGTTAGAGAGAGAGAAAAAAGAGAAGTTATTTATAGCGAAAAGGAGCATTTTCCTCGGGGAAAAACCCAACAAAATCCATAAGAAATCCCCCCTCTCCGAACGCCTGACCCTTTTCAGAAGGACGAGAAATGCACTTCAAAGCCCTTGCTCCCAACCGGGGGAAACCTGCCTGTATTTTCCTCCTGCAGCATCGTGGCGTGGTTACGGTGTCCTTTGAAGGGGGGGGTTGGACCTTTAGGGATCCCATTCACACTGCAGCTTCGAGGCACTGGCGGATGTTGCACTGCTCGATGTTATTCCCTTTGGGTTCGGGTCTTTTCCCTCTGGGGATTACTGTAACCGTTCCCACGTGCACAAAGCAACCCTCTCGCAACGAGGCTCTTCAAAGCCAAAGACTGGGATGCAGAGAAGCGGCAGGGCCGCGGCGATGGCAGGGATCGGCTTGGGCCCTTCCCATCCCGCAGGCCCCCCCCCCGGCCGTGGGCGCCCTCAGGCCGGGAGCAGGGAGCAGAGCATCCCTGCATCCCGCCCTGGGCCTCCTTCCAAGGGGAGCAGCCGCAAGGAGCTGCTGGTGCTGAGGGAAGGGGCTCTGTTGGGGCTGGGTTGTGCTGCTGCGGCCCCTTCGCGCTGTTGCTGTCTTTGAACCAAAGCCAAACTCTTCCGAACCAAATAGGACGTTTCAGGCTTGGCCTTTGGCTGGTGATGAGCACATCCCCTTCCCGGCTCCCATCTCAGCTCCCTCTTCCCATCCCATTCCCAACCGGCACTTTGTTCAGCGAAGCACTCGAGAGGTTTATGCCGATGGTGAGATCCCTTTTCCCCCTTTGGAGCTTGACCGCGAGCGTTGCCCTTTCTGCACCGAGTTACCTCAGTTCGCATCCGGAAGAAACTTGAATCCCCTGAATCCTTTGGGAAGATCCTTGCTCAGTGTTCGGCGGAGGAGAACTGGAACCAGAGACTTGTTTACACGGATGGAGCCCCGCCTCCTGCTCTTCCCCTTGTCCAGGAGGAATTCCGGCATCGCTTTATCTCTTCTGCTCGCTGCTGACCCCCAACCCTCCCCGCTTCAATGGGTTCAATGGGTCCAAAGTCCTGAGCCTCCATCTCCAAGGGCTGCAGGACACGAGGGGCTGAGCTGCTCCCGGCTCCCAGGGCTCCGGCGTCCCCATCCGTGCCCCTCGAGCCCTTGGCCTCATCCTGCTGGGCCTTTGGCTGGGCCTCAGCACCATTTCCCTTGAGCTGGAGCGTGGCTCAATGCTGCTCCCCCCCCCCCCCCCCCCCATCTCTTTGTTCCTTAGCAGTGGTTGTGTGGTTGGTGAGTTCCGCTCCGCTCTCGTTGGCCTTGTTCCTGCGCCGCCTTCCCTACCCCTGAGACAATCAATGGGATCTCTGTAAGGGCTTCCCCCCGCAGCTCCCCGCTTCCTGAGCCCTTCTTTGCTCCCCGCGAGGATTCTCCCCTCGCTCCCCTTCCCCTTTGGCTCTTCGAAGGAAGAAGGACGATGGAGGGACACGAGGTTCCAGCAGCGCATCCGTGGCCTGGGAGCACGCGGGAGGGAGGATGGCGAGGGTGGGCAGGGGAGGGATGCGAGGGACGGGCGCGGGGCCCAGTCTTGTTCTCCTTTAACTGCATTGTATCCCGTTGGCAGCACAGCTTGACAATTCCAGTCATAATCCAAGTGTTTGGTCCTAGCGCATCCTTTTTGCTCCACGAGGTTCGTGATGGTTTCCCTGGTGCAGTGTGAAGAGGGGCGGAGGGGAACTTCCGGGGTGCCCCCAATCTCCCTCCCCAAGGACCTTTCATGCCAAAGTTGGACCATTCCTGCTTCGCGTCCTGCCGGCGCCGCCGTAGCTCCCCCCCCCCCCCCAAGCAGTGACTTTTTGGCTTCCCCCCCCCCCCATTCCCAAAGCTATTCCAAGCTCTTGGATCCCCGGCTCCCCCCTCCCCAACCTCGGAACCCAAGGAAGTTTCTCTCCGCCCCGCTTGGTCCAAAGCACTTGCTTCAAGTAATAAGCACTTTTGTTCGAGCATGAGTCCGGACTCCCTTTAGCATCCCATGGGATAAGAGAGCAGCCAGGAGCGGAAGGGAGGCGAGAGTGTCTTTGGGTTGATTTTGATCACGCTTGGAGTTCCAAACGAGAGGAAAATCCGCATGGAAAAGCTGGGTTTTGAGGGAGCGAATGAGCCAAGGGAGGCTGCGCGCGAGGAGTCCGAACCCGACAGCACAACTGCATCCCAATCCAGGGTGGATTTGCACTGCCACTGCTGAGCCATAGAAACTGCTGACAAACACTGAATGTAAGGGCCGGGGGGGGGCAAAGGGGGGGCTCGGCCTCCATTGGGCACTGAATGGAATTCACCCCCCCCCCCCCCAATGCAGAGTTGGGGGGTGGGGGGGGGGGGCGTTGGTGCTGGGCCCGAGCTGCAGGCGAGGTGAAACGTGGAGCTCTGGATGGTTCCCCCCCTGCCATTCCCTTCTCCTGGCCCGGGATGCATGGAGCCAGGGGGCCCCTGAGCATCTTCCGCAGCCCCATCCCGGGAATGGGGTGAGGGCGATGTAAAAGTAGCACTAAAAGCAAAGCAACCCCCCCCCCCCCGAACCACGGAGCGAGGCTGATGTTCCTGATCCCACCGCTCGGAATGAGGGAGACCCCAAAATCCCCCCCCCTGGACCCCAAACCCAAACCTGATTGGGGAGGGGGGGGAGCTGCTCCTGCTCCATCCCGGGGTCCTGTGGCCGCAGGGACCACAAAGGGGGGGCCTGCACGGGGATGCGGGCTGGGATGCGGGCAGCCTCCCCTTTGCCTTCAATAAGAAACCAAAGGAAAAACCAACCCCTTCCACTCCCGGCCACGCGGATTTGGGGCTTTTTTTCCTTCTCTCCCTTTTCCCTTCCCTCCTTTCCCCCCTCCCTTTTTTGTTTCTCTGTTTCTCTCCAAGGACACGAGGAGCTCAAACCTCTTCTGGCCCAATCCTGCCGGGCTCAGCACTGCTGGGTGCGGAGAAACACCCCCCCCCCCCCAAATCCAACGGAGCCGGGAGGAGGCGGAAGCATCAGCTTTGGAACGGGGAGGCAGAGGGGTAACAGCATCCCTGGTCTTTAGTTCAGCATCCTTGGATGGGGATGGAGCCGGAGCGGCCGAGGGTGGCGGCGGGGGGGGGGAATGCATCCCTATGGACTTTGAAGGCATCTTGTAGCGAGCTCTGTGTCTTTCCCTGTGTGTAAATGCTGCACCTCTGTATCCCCCGCACATCAACGTGTGTGTCTTGAAGCTAGGACAGACCTCAGCACCCATCAGGTAGCAACAGCCCCCCCCCCCCCCCCCCCCAGCCGTGTCGTCGTGTGCGTGCAAAGCGGTTTCGTGTGCGGGTCCCGAGCAGGGGATGAGGAGGGGGACGCAAGAGGAACAAAGCCTTACTCGACCCGGTCCTATCGATAGTA
>NW_027069288.1:0-60558 GCF_037157495.1 Lathamus discolor | reverse complement strand
TGGTCTCTATAGGGTCTCTAGGGTCTCTATAGGGTCTCTATAGTATCCCTAGGGTCTCTATAGGGTCTCTATAGGGTTCCTAGGGTCTCTATAGATTCCCTAGGGTCTCTATAGGGTCTCTAGGGTCTCTATAGGGTCTCTATAGGGTCTCTAGTGTCTCTATAGGGTCTCTATAGGGTCCCTAGGGTCTCTATAGGGTCTCTATAGGGTTCCTAGGGTCTCTATAGGGTCTCTATAGGGTCTCTAGGGTCTCTCTAGGGTGTCTATAGGGTCTCTAGGGTCTCTATAGGGTCTCTATAGGGTTCCTAGGGTCTCTATAGGTTCCCTAGGGTCTCTATAGGGTCTCTAAGGTCTCTCTAGGGTCTCTCTAGGGTCTCTAGGGTCTCTATAGGGTCTCTATAGGGTCCCTAGGGTCTCTATAGGGTCTCTATAGGGTCTCTATAGGATCCCTAGGGTCTCTATAGGGTCTCTAGGGTCTCTCTGGGGTCTCTATAGGGTCTCTAGGGTCTCTCTAGGGTCTCTATAGGGTCTCTAGGGTCTCTATACGGTCTCTATAGGGTTCCTAGGGTCTCTATAGGGTCTCTATAGGGTTTCTAGGGCCTCTATAGGGTCTCTATAGGGTCCCTAGGGTCTCTATAGGGTCTCTATAGGGTTCCTAGGGTCTCTATAGGGTCCCTAGGGTCTCTATAGTGTCTCTAGGGTCTCTCTAGGGTCTCTCTAGGGTCTCTAGGGTCTCTATAGGGTCTCTAGGGTCTCTATAGGGTCTCTGTAGGGTCTCTAGGGTCTCTCTAGGGTCTCTATAGGGTCTCTATAGGGTTCCTAGGGTCTCTATAGGGTCCCTAGGGTCTCTATAGGGTCTCTAGGGTCTCTCTAGGGTCTCTATAGGGTCTCTAGGGTCTCTATAGGGTCTCTATAGGGTCTCTAGGGTCTCTATACGGTCTCTATAGGGTTCCTAGGGTCTCTATAGTGTCTCTATAAGGTCTCTAGGGCCTCTATAGGGTCTCTATAGGGTCTCTAGGGCCTCTATAGGGTCTCTATAGGGTTTCTAGGGCCTCTATAGGGTCTCTATAGGGTCCCTAGGGTCTCTATAGGGTCTCTATAGGGTTCCTAGGGTCTCTATAGGGTCCCTAGGGTCTCTATAGTGTCTCTAGGGTCTCTCTAGGGTCTCTATATGGTCTCTAGGGTCTCTATAGGGTCTCTATAGGGTCTCTAGGGTCTCTCTAGGGTCTCTGTAGGGTGCTCTATAGGGTCTCTAGGGTCTCTATAGGGTCTCTATAGGGTCTCTAGTGTCTCTATAGGGTCTCTATAGGGTCCCTAGGGTCTCTATAGGGTCTCTATAGGGTTCCTAGGGTCTCTATAGGGTCCCTAGGGTCTCTATAGGGTCTCTAGGGTCTCTCTAGGGTCTCTAGGGTCTCTCTAGGGTCTCTATAGGGTCTCTAGGGTCTCTATAGGGTCTCTATAGGGTCCCTAGGGTCTCTATAGGGTCTCTATAGGGTTCCTAGGGTCTCTATAGGGTCCCTAGGGTCTCTATAGTGTCTCTATAGGGTTCCTAGGGTCTCTATAGGGTCCCTAGGGTCTCTATAGGGTCTCTAGGGTCACTATAGGGACTCTATAGGGTCCCTAGGGTCTCTATAGGGTCTCTATAGGGTCTCTATAGGGTTTCTAGGGTCTCTATAGGGTCCCTAGGGTCTCTATAGGGTCTCTAGGGTCACTATAGGGACTCTATAGGGTCCCTAGGGTCTCTATAGGGTCTCTATAGGGTTCCTAGGGTCTCTATAGGTTCCCTAGGGTCTCTATAGGGTCTCTAGGGCCTCTATAGGGTCTCTATAGGGCCTCTAGTGTCTCTATAGGGTCTCTATAGGGTCCCTAGGGTCTCTATAGGGTCTCTATAGGGTCCCTAGGGTCTCTATAGGGTCTCTAGGGTCTCTCTAGGGTCTCTATAGGGTCTCTAGGGTCTCTATACGGTCTCTATAGGGTCTCTAGGGTCTCTATACGGTCTCTATAGGGTTCCTAGGGTCTCTATAGTGTCTCTATAGGGTCTCTAGGGCCTCTATAGGGTCTCTATAGGTTCCCTAGGGTCTCTATAGGGTCTCTATAGGGTTCCTAGGGTCTCTATAGGGTCCCTAGGGTCTCTATAGGGTCTCTAGGGCCTCTATAGGGTCTCTAGGGCCTCTATAGGGTCTCTATAGGGCCTCTAGTGTCTCTATAGGGTCTCTATAGGGTCCCTAGGGTCTCTATAGGGTCTCTATAGGGTCCCTAGGGTCTCTATAGGGTCTCTAGGGTCTCTCTAGGGTCTCTATAGGGTCTCTAGGGTCTCTCTAGGGTCTCTATAGGGTCCCTAGGGTCTCTATAGGGTCTCTATAGGGTTCCTAGGGTCTCTATAGGGTCCCTAGGGTCTCTATAGGGTCTCTATAGGGTTCCTAGGGTCTCTATAGGTTCCCTAGGGTCTCTATAGGGTCTCTAGGGCCTCTATAGGGTCTCTAGGGCCTCTATAGGGTCTCTATAGGGCCTCTAGTGTCTCTATAGGGTCTCTATAGGGTCCCTAGGGTCTCTATAGGGTCTCTATAGGGTCCCTAGGGTCTCTATAGGGTCTCTAGGGTCTCTCTAGTGTCTCTATAGGGTCTCTAGGGTCTCTCTAGGGTCTCTATAGGGTCTCTAGGGTCCCTATACGGTCTCTATAGGGTTCCTAGTGTCTCTATAGGGTCTCTATAGGGTCTCTAGGGCCTCTATAGGGTCTCTATAGGGTCCCTAGGGTCTCTATAGGGTCTCTATAGGGTTCCTAGGGTCTCTATAGGGTCCCTAGGGTCTCTATAGTGTCTCTAGGGTCTCTCTAGGGTCTCTATAGGGTCTCTAGGGTCTCTATAGGGTCTCTATAGGGTTCCTAGGGAATCTATAGGGTCCCTAGGGTCTCTATAGGGTCTCTAGGGTCTCTCTAGGGTCTCTATAGGGTCTCTAGGGTCTCTATAGGGTCTCTATAGCGTCCCTAGGGTCTCTATAGGGTCTCTATAGGGTCTCTATAGGGTCTCTAGGGTTTCTATAGGGTCTCTATAGGGTCCCTAGGGTCTCTATAGGGTCTCTATAGGGTTCCTAGGGTCTCTATAGGGTCCCTAGGGTCTCTATAGGGTCTCTATAGGGTTCCTAGGGTCTCTATAGGGTCCCTAGGGTCTCTATAGGGTCTCTAGTGTCTCTATAGGGTCTCTATAGGGTCCCTAGGGTCTCTATAGGGTCTCTATAGGGTTCCTAGGGTCTCTATAGGGTCCCTAGGGTCTCTATAGGGTCTCTAGGGTCTCTCTAGGGTCTCTAGGGTCTCTCTAGGGTCTCTATAGGGTCTCTAGGGTCTCTATAGGGTCTCTATAGGGTCCCTAGGGTCTCTATAGGGTCTCTATAGGGTTCCTAGGGTCTCTATAGGGTCCCTAGGGTCTCTATAGTGTCTCTATAGGGTTCCTAGGGTCTCTATAGGGTCCCTAGGGTCTCTATAGGGTCTCTAGGGTCACTATAGGGACTCTATAGGGTCCCTAGGGTCTCTATAGGGTCTCTATAGGGTCTCTATAGGGTTTCTAGGGTCTCTATAGGGTCCCTAGGGTCTCTATAGGGTCTCTAGGGTCACTATAGGGACTCTATAGGGTCCCTAGGGTCTCTATAGGGTCTCTATAGGGTTCCTAGGGTCTCTATAGGTTCCCTAGGGTCTCTATAGGGTCTCTAGGGCCTCTATAGGGTCTCTATAGGGCCTCTAGTGTCTCTATAGGGTCTCTATAGGGTCCCTAGGGTCTCTATAGGGTCTCTATAGGGTCCCTAGGGTCTCTATAGGGTCTCTAGGGTCTCTCTAGGGTCTCTATAGGGTCTCTAGGGTCTCTATACGGTCTCTATAGGGTCTCTAGGGTCTCTATACGGTCTCTATAGGGTTCCTAGGGTCTCTATAGTGTCTCTATAGGGTCTCTAGGGCCTCTATAGGGTCTCTATAGGTTCCCTAGGGTCTCTATAGGGTCTCTATAGGGTTCCTAGGGTCTCTATAGGGTCCCTAGGGTCTCTATAGGGTCTCTAGGGCCTCTATAGGGTCTCTAGGGCCTCTATAGGGTCTCTATAGGGCCTCTAGTGTCTCTATAGGGTCTCTATAGGGTCCCTAGGGTCTCTATAGGGTCTCTATAGGGTCCCTAGGGTCTCTATAGGGTCTCTAGGGTCTCTCTAGGGTCTCTATAGGGTCTCTAGGGTCTCTCTAGGGTCTCTATAGGGTCCCTAGGGTCTCTATAGGGTCTCTATAGGGTTCCTAGGGTCTCTATAGGGTCCCTAGGGTCTCTATAGGGTCTCTATAGGGTTCCTAGGGTCTCTATAGGTTCCCTAGGGTCTCTATAGGGTCTCTAGGGCCTCTATAGGGTCTCTAGGGCCTCTATAGGGTCTCTATAGGGCCTCTAGTGTCTCTATAGGGTCTCTATAGGGTCCCTAGGGTCTCTATAGGGTCTCTATAGGGTCCCTAGGGTCTCTATAGGGTCTCTAGGGTCTCTCTAGGGTCTCTATAGGGTCTCTAGGGTCTCTCTAGGGTCTCTATAGGGTCTCTAGGGTCCCTATACGGTCTCTATAGGGTTCCTAGTGTCTCTATAGGGTCTCTATAGGGTCTCTAGGGCCTCTATAGGGTCTCTATAGGGTCCCTAGGGTCTCTATAGGGTCTCTATAGGGTTCCTAGGGTCTCTATAGGGTCCCTAGGGTCTCTATAGTGTCTCTAGGGTCTCTCTAGGGTCTCTATAGGGTCTCTAGGGTCTCTATAGGGTCTCTATAGGGTTCCTAGGGAATCTATAGGGTCCCTAGGGTCTCTATAGGGTCTCTAGGGTCTCTCTAGGGTCTCTATAGGGTCTCTAGGGTCTCTATAGGGTCTCTATAGCGTCCCTAGGGTCTCTATAGGGTCTCTATAGGGTCTCTATAGGGTCTCTAGGGTTTCTATAGGGTCTCTATAGGGTCCCTAGGGTCTCTATAGGGTCTCTATAGGGTTCCTAGGGTCTCTATAGGGTCCCTAGGGTCTCTATAGGGTCTCTAGGGTCTCTATAGTGTCTCTATAGGGTCTCTAGTGTCTCTATAGGGTCTCTATAGGGTCCCTAGGGTCTCTATAGGGTCCCTACTGTCTCTATAGGGTCTCTATAGGGTTCCTAGGGTCTCTATAGGGTCTCTAGGGTCTCTCTAGGGTCTCTATAGGGTCGCTTGGGTCTCTATAGGGTTTCTATAGGGTCTCTATAGGATCCCTAGGGTCTCTATAGGGTCTCTATAGGGTCTCTAGGGTCTCTATACGGTCTCTATAGGGTTCCTAGGGTCTCTATAGTGTCTCTATAGGGTCTCTAGGGCCTCTATAGGGTCTCTATAGGTTCCCTAGGGTCTCTATAGGGTCTCTATAGGGTTCCTAGGGTCTCTATAGGGTCCCTAGGGTCTCTATAGGGTCTCTAGGGCCTCTATAGGGTCTCTAGGGCCTCTATAGGGTCTCTATAGGGCCTCTAGTGTCTCTATAGGGTCTCTATAGGGTCCCTAGGGTCTCTATAGGGTCTCTATAGGGTCCCTAGGGTCTCTATAGGGTCTCTAGGGTCTCTCTAGGGTCTCTATAGGGTCTCTAGGGTCTCTCTAGGGTCTCTATAGGGTCCCTAGGGTCTCTATAGGGTCTCTATAGGGTTCCTAGGGTCTCTATAGGGTCCCTAGGGTCTCTATAGGGTCTCTATAGGGTTCCTAGGGTCTCTATAGGTTCCCTAGGGTCTCTATAGGGTCTCTAGGGCCTCTATAGGGTCTCTAGGGCCTCTATAGGGTCTCTATAGGGCCTCTAGTGTCTCTATAGGGTCTCTATAGGGTCCCTAGGGTCTCTATAGGGTCTCTATAGGGTCCCTAGGGTCTCTATAGGGTCTCTAGGGTCTCTCTAGGGTCTCTATAGGGTCTCTAGGGTCTCTCTAGGGTCTCTATAGGGTCTCTAGGGTCTCTATAGGGTCTCTATAGGGTCTCTAGGGTCCCTATACGGTCTCTATAGGGTTCCTAGTGTCTCTATAGGGTCTCTATAGGGTCTCTAGGGCCTCTATAGGGTCTCTATAGGGTCCCTAGGGTCTCTATAGGGTCTCTATAGGGTTCCTAGGGTCTCTATAGGGTCCCTAGGGTCTCTATAGTGTCTCTAGGGTCTCTCTAGGGTCTCTATAGGGTCTCTAGGGTCTCTATAGGGTCTCTATAGGGTTCCTAGGGAATCTATAGGGTCCCTAGGGTCTCTATAGGGTCTCTAGGGTCTCTCTAGGGTCTCTATAGGGTCTCTAGGGTCTCTATAGGGTCTCTATAGCGTCCCTAGGGTCTCTATAGGGTCTCTATAGGGTCTCTATAGGGTCTCTAGGGTTTCTATAGGGTCTCTATAGGGTCCCTAGGGTCTCTATAGGGTCTCTATAGGGTTCCTAGGGTCTCTATAGGGTCCCTAGGGTCTCTATAGGGTCTCTAGGGTCTCTATAGTGTCTCTATAGGGTCTCTAGTGTCTCTATAGGGTCTCTATAGGGTCCCTAGGGTCTCTATAGGGTCCCTACTGTCTCTATAGGGTCTCTATAGGGTTCCTAGGGTCTCTATAGGGTCTCTAGGGTCTCTCTAGGGTCTCTATAGGGTCGCTTGGGTCTCTATAGGGTTTCTATAGGGTCTCTATAGGATCCCTAGGGTCTCTATAGGGTCTCTATAGGGTTCCTAGGGTCTCTATAGGTTCCCTAGGGTCTCTATAGGGTCTCCAGGGTCTCTATAGGGTCTCTATAGGGTCTCTAATGTCTCTATAGGATCTCTATAGGGTCTCTATTGGGTCTCTATAGGGTCTCTATAGGATCCCTAGGGTCTCTATAGGGTCTCTATAGGGTTCCTAGGGTCTCTATAGGTTCCCTAGGGTCTCTATAGGGTCTCCAGGGTCTCTATAGGGTCTCTATAGGGTCTCTAGTGTCTCTATAGGGTCTCTATAGGGTCCCTAGGGTCTCTATAGGGTCTCTATAGGGTTCCTAGGGTCTCTATAGGGTCTCTATAGGGTCTCTGGGGTCTCTATAGGGTCTCTATAGGGTCCCTAGGGTCTCTATAGGGTCTCTATAGGGTTCCTAGGGTCTCTAGAGGGTCCCAAGGGTCTCTATAGGGTCTCTAGGGTCTCTCTAGGGTCTCTATAGGGTCTCTAGGGTCTCTATAGGGTCTCTATAGGGTCTCTAGGGTCTCTATACGGTATCTATAGGTTTCCTAGGGTCTCTATAGGGTCTCTATAGGGTCTCTAGTGTCTCTATAGGATCTGTATAGGGTCCCTAGGGTCTCTATAGGGTCTCTATAGGGTCTCTATAGGGTCCCTAGGGTCTCTATAGGGTCCCTAGGGTCTCTATAGGGTCTCTAGGGTCACTATAGGGACTCTATAGGGTCCCTAGGGTCTCTATAGGGTCTCTATAGGGTTCCTAGGGTCTCTATAGGTTCCCTAGGGTCTCTATAGGGTCTCTAGGGCCTCTATAGGGTCTCTATAGGGCCTCTAGTGTCTCTATAGGGTCTCTATAGGGTCCCTAGGGTCTCTATAGGGTCTCTATAGGGTCCCTAGGGTCTCTATAGGGTCTCTAGGGTCTCTCTAGGGTCTCTATAGGGTCTCTAGGGTCTGTCTAGGGTCTCTATAGGGTTTCTAGGGTCTCTATACGGTCTCTATAGGGTTCCTAGGGTCTCTATAGGGTCTCTATAGGGTTTCTAGGGCCTCTATAGGGTCTCTATAGGGTCCCTAGGGTCTCTATAGGGTCTCTATAGGGTTCCTAGGGTCTCTATTGGGTCCCTAGGGTCTCTATAGGGTCTCTAGGGTCTCTCTAGGGTGTCTATAGGGTCTCTAGGGTCTCTATAGGGTCTCTATAGGGTTCCTAGGGTCTCTATAGGTTCCCTAGGGTCTCTATAGGGTCTCTAGGGTCTCTCTAGGGTGTCTATAGGGTCTCTAGGGTCTCTATAGGGTCTCTATAGGGTTCCTAGGGGCTCTATAGGGTCTCTAGGGTCTATATAGGGTCTCTATAGGGTCCCTAGGGTCTCTATAGGGTCTCTATAGGGTTCCTAGAGTCTCTATAGGGTCCCTAGGGTCTCTATAGGGTCTCTAGGGTCTCTCTAGGGTCTCTATAGGGTCTCTAGGGTCTCTATAGGGTCTCTATAGGGTCCCTAGGGTCTCTATAGGGTATCTATAGGGTTCCTAGGGCTCTATATGGTCTCTATAGGGTCTCTATAGGGTCTCTAGTGTCTCTATAGTGTCTCTATAGGGTCTCTAGTGTTTCTATAGGGTCTCTATAGGGTCCCTAGGGTCTCTATAGGGTCTCTATAGGGTTCCTAGGGTCTCTATAGGGTCCCAAGGGTCTCTATAGGGTCTCTAGGGTCTCTCTAGGGTCTCTATAGGGTCCCTAGGGTCTCTATAGGGTCTCTATAGGAACCCTAGGGTCTCTATAGGGTCTCTATAGGGTTCCTAGGGTCTCTATAGGTTCCCTAGGGTCTCTATAGGGTCTCTATAGGGTCTCTAGGGTCTCTATAGGTTCCCTAGGGTCTCTATAGGGTCTCTAGGGTCTCTATAGGGTCTCTATAGGGTCTCTAGTGTCTCTATAGGGTCTCTATAGGGTCCCTAGGGTCTCTATAGGGTCTCTATAGGGTTCCTAGGGTCTCTATAGGGTCTCTATAGGGTCTCTAGGGTCTCTATAGGGTCTCTATAGGGTCCCTATGGTCTCTATAGGGTCTCTATAGGGTTCCTAGTGTCTCTATAGGTTCCCTAGGGACTCTATAGGGTTCCTAGGGTCTCTATAGGGTCTCTATAGGGTCTCTAGTGTCTCTATAGGGTCTCTATAGGGTTCCTAGGGTCTCTATAGGGTCCCTAGGGTCTCTATAGGGTCTCTAAGGTCTCTCTAGGGTCTCTATAGGGTCTCTAGGGTCTCTCTAGGGTCTCTATAGGGTCTCTAGGGTCTCTATACGGTGTCTATAGGTTTCCTAGGGTCTCTATAGGGTCTTTATAGGGTCCCTAGGGTCTCTATAGGGTCTCTATAGGGTCTCTATAGGTTCCCTAGGGTCTCTATAGGGTCTCTAGGGTCTCTCTGGGGTCTCTATAGGGTCTCTAGGGTCTCTCTAGGGTCTCTATAGGGTCTCTAGGGTCTCTATACGGTCTCTATAGGGTTCCTAGGGTCTCTATAGGGTCTCTATAGGGTTTCTAGGGCCTCTATAGGGTCTCTATAGGGTCCCTAGGGTCTCTATAGGTTCTCTATAGGGTTCCTAGGGTCTCTATAGGGTCCCTAGGGTCTCTATAGTGTCTCTAGGGTCTCTCTAGGGTCTCTATAGGGTCTCTAGGGTCTCTATAGGGTCTCTGTAGGGTCTGTAGGGTCTCTCTAGGGTCTCTATAGGGTCTCTATAGGGTTCCTAGGGTCTCTATAGGGTCCCTAGGGTCTCTATAGGGTCTCTAGGGTCTCTCTAGGTTCTCTATAGGGTCTCTAGGGTCTCTATAGGGTCTCTATAGGGTCTCTAGTGTCTCTATAGGGTCTCTATAGGGTCCCTAGGGTCTCTATAGGGTCTGTATAGGGTTCCTAGGGTCTCTATAGGGTCCCTAGGGTCTCTATAGGGTCTCTAGGGTCTCTCTAGGGTCTCTAGGGTCTCTCTATGGTCTCTATAGGGTCTCTAGGGTCTCTATAGGGTCTCTATAGGGTCCCTAGGGTCTCTATATGGTCTCTATAGGGTTCCTAGGGTCTCTATAGGGTCCCTAGGGTCTCTATAGGGTCTCTAGGGTCACTATAGGGACTCTATAGGGTCCCTAGGGTCTCTATAGGTTCTCTATAGGGTTCCTAGGGTCTCTATAGGTTCCCTAGGGTCTCTATAGGGTCTCTAGGGCCTCTATAGGGTCTCTATAGGGCCTCTAGTGTCTCTATAGGGTCTCTATAGGGTCCCTATGGTCTCTATAGGGTCTCTATAGGGTCCCTAGGGTCACTATAGGGTCTCTAGGGTCTCTCTAGGGTCTCTATAGGGTCTCTAGGGTCTCTCTAGCGTCTCTATAGGGTCTCTAGGGTCTCTCTAGGGTCTCTATAGGGTCTCTAGGGTCTCTATACGGTCTCTATAGGGTTCCTAGGGTCTCTATAGTGTCTCTATAGGGTCTCTAGGGCCTCTATAGGGTCTCTATAGGGTCCCTAGGGTCTCTATAGGGTCTCTATAGGGTTCCTAGGGTCTCTATAGGGTCCCTAGGGTCTCTATAGGGTCTCTAGGGTCTCTATAGGGTCTCTATAGGGTCTCTATAGGGTTCCTAGGGTCTCTATAGGGTCCCTACGGTCTCTATAGGGTCTCTAGGGCCTCTATAGGGTCTCTAGAGCCTCTAAAGGGTCTCTATAGGGCCTCTAGTGTCTCTATAGGGTCTCTATAGGGTTCCTAGGGTCTCTATTGGGTCCCTAGGGTCTCTATAGTGTCTTAAGTGTCTCTCTAGGGTCTCTATAGGGTCTCTAGGGTCTCTCTAGGGTGTCTATAGGGTCTCTAGGGTCTCTATATGGTCTCTATAGGGTTCCTAGGGTCTCTATAGGGTCCCTAGGGTCTCTATAGGGTCTCTAGGGTCTCTCTAGGGTCTCTATAGGGTCTCTAGGGTCTCTATAGGGTCTCTATAGGGTCCCTAGGGTCTCTATAGGGTATCTATAGGGTTCCTAGGGCTCTATATGGTCTCTATAGGGTCTCTATAGGGTCTCTAGTGTCTCTATAGTGTCTCTATAGGGTCTCTAGTGTCTCTATAGGGTCTCTATAGGGTCCCTAGGGTCTCTATAGGGTCTCTATAGGGTTCCTAGGGTCTCTATAGGGTCCCTAGGGTCTCTATAGGGTCTCTAGGGTCTCTCTAGGGTCTCTAGGGTCTCTCTATGGTCTCTATAGGGTCTCTAGGGTCTCTCTAGGGTCTCTATAGGGTCTCTAGGGTCTCTATAGGGTCTCTATAGGGTCCCTAGGGTCTCTATAGGGTCTCTATAGGGTTCCTAGGGTCTCTATAGGGTCCGTAGGGTCTCTATAGGGTCTCTATAGGGTTCCTAGAGTCTCTATAGTGTCTCTAGGGTCTCTCTAGGGTCTCTATAGGGTCCCTAGGGTCTCTATAGGGTCTCTATAGGGTCCCTAGGGTCTCTATAGTGTCTCTAGGGTCTCTCTAGGGTCTCTATAGGGTCTCTAGGGTCTCTATAGGTTCCCTAGGGTCTCTATAGGGTCTCTAGGGTCTCTATAGGGTCTCTATAGGGTCTCTAGTGTCTCTATAGGGTCTCTATAGGGTCCCTAGGGTCTCTATAGGGTCTCTATAGGGTTCCTAGGGTCTCTATAGGGTCTCTATAGGGTCTCTAGGGTCTCTATATGGTCTCTATAGGGTCCCTAGGGTCTCTATAGGGTCTCTATAGGGTTCCTAGTGTCTCTATAGGTTCCCTAGGGACTCTATAGGGTTCCTAGGGTCTCTATAGGGTCCCTATAGGGTCTCTAGTGTCTCTATAGGGTCTCTATAGGGTCCCTAGGGTCTCTATAGGGTCTCTATAGGGTTCCTAGGGTCTCTATAGGGTCTCTATAGGGTCTCTAGGGTCTCTATAGGGTCTCTATAGGGTCCCTAGGGTCTCTATAGCGTCTCTATAGGGTTCCTAGTGTCTCTATAGGTTCCTTAGGGACTCTATAGGGTTCCTAGGGTCTCTATAGGGTCTCTATAGGGCCTCTAGTGTCTCTATAGGGTCTCTATAGGGTCCCTAGGGTCTCTATAGTGTCTCTATAGGGTCCCTAGGGTCTCTATAGGGTCTCTAGGGTCTCTCTAGGGTCTCTATAGGGTCTCTAGGGTCTCTCTAGGGTCTCTATAGGGTCTCTAGGGTCTCTCTAGGGTCTCTATAGGGTCTCTAGGGTCTCTATACGGTCTCTATAGGGTTCCTAGGGTCTCTATAGGGTCTGTATAGGGTTTCTAGGGCCTCTATTGGGTCTCTATAGGGTCCCTAGGGTCTCTATAGGGTCTCTATAGGGTTCCTAGGGTCTCTATAGGGTCCCTCGGGTCTCTATAGTGTCTCTAGGGTCTCTCTAGGGTCTCTCTAGGGTCTCTATAGGGTTCCTAGGGTCTCTATAGGGTCCCTAGGGTCTCTATAGGGTCTCTAGGGTCTCTCTAGGGTCTCTATAGGGTCTCTAGGGTCTCTATAGGGTCTCTATAGGGTCTCTAGTGTCTCTATAGGGTCTCTATAGGGTCCCTAGGGTCTCTATAGGGTCTCTATAGGGTTCCTAGGGTCTCTATAGGGTCCCTAGGGTCTCTATAGGGTCTCTAGGGTCTCTCTAGGGTCTCTATAGGGTCTCTAGGGTCTCTATAGGGTCTCTATAGTTTCTCTAGTGTCTCTATAGGGTCTCTATAGGGTCTCTAGGGTCTCTATAGGGTCTCTATAGGGTCCCTAGTGTCTCTATAGGGTCTCTATAGGGTCCCTAGGGTCTCTATAGGGTCTCTATAGGGTTCCTAAAGTCTCTATAGGGTTCTTAGGGTCTCTATAGGGTCTCTATAGGGTCTCTATAGGCTCTCTAGGGTCTCTATACGGTCTCTATAGGGTTCCTAGGGTCTCTATAGGGTCCCTAGGGTCTCTATAGGGTCTCTATAGTGTTCCTAGGGTCTCTATAGGGTCCCTAGGGTCTCTATAGGGTCTCTAGGGTCTCTATAGGGTTTCTATAGGGTCTCTAGGGTCTCTATACGATCTCTATAGGGTTCCTAGGGTCTCTATAGGGTCTCTATAGGGTCTCTAGGGTCTCTATAGGGTCTCTATAGGGTTCCTAGGGTCTCTATAGGGTCCCTAGGGTCTCTATAGGGTCTCTAGGGTCTCTCTAGGGTCTCTAGGGTCTCTCTAGGGTCTCTATAGGGTCTCTAGGGTCTCTATAGGGTCTCTATAGGGTCCCTAGGGTCTCTATAGGGTCTCTATAGGTTCCCTAGGGTCTCTATAGGGTCTCTAGGGTCTCTATACGGTCGCTATAGGGTCTCTATAGGGTCCCTAGGGTCTCTATAGGGTCTCTATACGGTCTCTAGGGTCTCTATAGGGTCTCTATAGGGTCCCTAGGGTCTCTATAGGGTTCCTAGGGTCTCTATAGGGTCCCTAGGGTCTCTCTAGGGTCTCTATAGGGTCTCTAGTGTCACTATAGGGACTCTATAGGGTCCCCAGGGTCTCTATAGGGTCTCTATAGGGTTCCTAGGGTCTCTATAGGTTCCCTAGGGTCTCTATAGGGTCTCTAGGGCCTCTATAGGGTCTCTATAGGGCCTCTAGTGTCTCTATAGGGTCTCTATAGGGTCCCTAGGGTCTCTATAGGGTCTCTATAGGGTCCCTAGGGTCTCTATAGGGTCTCTATAGGGTCTCTAGGGTCTCTCTGGGGTCTCTATAGGGTCTCTAGTGTCTCTATACTTTCTCTATAGGGTTCCTAGGGTCTCTATAGGGTCTCTATAGGGTCTCTAGGGCCTCTATAGGGTCTCTATAAGGCTCGTAGGGTCTCTATAGGGTCCCTAGGGTCTCTATAGGGTCTCTAGTGTCTCTCTAGGGTGTCTATTGGGTCTCTAGGGTCTCTATAGGGTCTCTATAGGGTTCCTAGGGTCTCTATAGTGTCCTTAGGGTCTCTATAGGGTCTCTGTAGGGTCTCTAGGGTCTCTATAGGGTCTCTATAGGGTCTCTATAGGGTCTCTAGGGTCTCTATAGGGTCTCTATAGGGTCCCTAGGGTCTCTATAGGGTCTCTATAGGGTTCCTAGGGTCTCTATAGGGTCCCTAGGGTCTCTATAGGGTCTCTATAGGGTTCCTAGGGTCTCTATAGTGTCCCTAGGGTCTCTATAGGGTCTCTAGGGTCTCTCTAGGGTCTCTATAGGGTCTCTATAGGGTCTCTATAGGGTCTCTAGGGTCTCTATAGGGACTCTATAGGGTCCCTAGGGTCTCTATAGGGTCTCTATAGGGTTCCTAGGGTCTCTATAGGTTCCCTAGGGTCTCTATAGGGTCTCTAGGGTCTCTATAGGGTCTCTATAGGGTCCCTAGGGTCTCTATAGGGTCTCTATAGGGTTCCTAGGGTCTCTATAGGGTCCCTAGTGTCTCTATAGGGTCTCTAGGGTCTCTCTAGGGTCTCTATAGGGTCTCTAGGGTCTCTCTAGCGTGTCTATAGGGTCTCTAGGGTCTCTATAGGGTCTCTATAGGGTCTCTATGGGGTCTCTATAGGGTGTCTATAGGGTCTCTAGGGTCTCTATACGGTCTCTATAGGGTTCCTAGGGTCTCTATAGGGTCTCTATAGGTTCTCTAGGCTCTCTATAGGGTTCCTAGGGTCTCTATAGGGTCTCTAGGGTCTCTCTAGGGTCTCTATAGGGTCTCTAGGGTCTCTATAGGGTCTCTAAATGGTCCCTACGGTCTCTATAGGGTCTCTATAGGGTCTCTATAGGGTCTCTAGGGTCTCTATAGGGTCTCTATAGGATCCCTAGGGTCTCTATAGGGTCTCTATAGGGTTCCTAGGGTCTCTATAGGGTCCCTAGTGTCTCTATAGGGTCTCTATAGGGTTCCTAGGGTCTCTATAGGGTCCCTAGGGTCTCTATAGGGTCTCTAGGGTCTCTCTAGGGTCTCTATAGGGTCTCTAGGGTCTCTATAGGGTCTCTATAGGGTCTCTAGGGTCTCTATACGGTCTCTATAGGGTTCCTAGGGTCTCTATAGGGTTCCTAGGGTCTCTGTAGGGTCTCTATAGGATCCCTAGGGTCTCTATAGGGTCTCTATAGGGTTCCTAGGGTCTCTATAGGTTCCCTAGGGTCTCTATAGGGTCTCTATAGGGTCTCTAGTGTCTCTATAGTGTCTCTATAGTATCCCTAGGGTCTCTATAGGGTCTCTATAGGGTTCCTAGGGTCTCTATAGGTTCCCTAGGCTCTCTATAGGGTCTCTGGGGTCTCTATAGGGTCTCTATAGGGTCTCTAGTGTCTCTATAGGGTCTCTATAGGGTCCCTAGGGTCTCTATAGGGTGTCTATAGGGTTCCTAGGGTCTCTATAGGGTCTCCATAGGGTCTCTAGGGTCTCTATAGGGTCTCTATAGGGTCCCTAGGGTCTCTATAGGGTCTCTATAGGGTTCCTAGGGTCTCTATAGGGTCTCTATAGGGTCTCTAGGGTCTCTATAGGGTCTCTATAGGGTTCCTAGGGTCTCTATAGGGTCCCTAGGGTCTCTATAGGGTCTCTAGTGTCTCTATAGTGTCTCTATAGGGTCTCTAGTGTCTCTATAGTGTCTCTATAGGGTCCCTAGTGTCTCTATAGGGTCTCTATAGGGTTCCTAGGGTCTCTATAGGGTCCCTAGGGTCTCTATAGGGTCTCTAGGGTCTCTCTAGGGTCTCTATAGGGTCTCTAGGGTCTCTATAGGGTCTCTATAGGGTCCCTAGGGTCTCTATAGGGTCTCTATAGGTTTCCTAGGGTCTCTATAGGATCCCTAGGGTCTCTATAGGGTCTCTATAGGGTTCCTAGGGTCTCTATAGGTTCCCTAGGGTCTCTATAGGGTCTCTATAGGGTCTCTTGGGTCTCTATAGGGTCTCTATAGGATCCCTAGGGTCTCTATAGGGTCTCTATAGGGTTCCTAGGGTCTCTATAGGTTCCCTAGGCTCTCTATAGGGTCTCTAGGGTCTCTATAGTGTCTCTATAGGGTCTCTAGTGTCTCTATAGTGTCTCTATAGGGTCCCTAGGGTCTCTATAGGGTCTCTATAGGGTCTCTAGGGTCTCTATAGGGTCTCTATAGGGTCCCTAGGGTCTCTATAGGGTTCCTAGGGTCTCTATAGGTTCCCTAGGGACTCTATAGGGTTCCTAGGGTCTCTATAGGGTCTCTATAGGGTCTCTAGTGTCTCTATAGGGTCTCTATAGGTTTCCTAAAGTCTCTATAGGGTCTCTATAGGGTCTCTAGTGTCTCTATAGGGTCTCTATAGGGTCCCTAGGGTCTCTATAGGGTCTCTATAGGGTTCCTAGGGTCTCTATAGGGTCCCTAGGGTCTCTATAGGGTCTCTAGGGTCTCTCTAGTGTCTCTATATGGTCTCTAGGGTCTCTATACGGTCTCTATAGGGTTCCTAGGGTCTCTATAGGGTCTCTATAGGATCTCTAGGGTCTCTATAGGGTCTCTATAGGGTCCCTAGGGTCTCTATGGGGTCTCTATAGGGTCCCTAGGGTCTCTATAGGGTCTCTATAGGGTTCCTAGGGTCTCTATAGTGTCCCTAAGGTCTCTATAGGGTTTCTAAGGTCTCTCTAGGGTCTCTATAGGGTCTCTAGTGTCTCTCTAGGGTCTCTATAGGGTCTCTAGGGTCTCTATACGGTCTCTATAGGTTTCCTAGGGTCTCTATAGGGTCTCTATAGGGTCTCTAGTGTCTCTATAGGTTCTCTATAGGTTTCCTAGGGTCTCTATAGGGTCTCTATAGGGTCTCTAGTGTCTCTATAGGGTCTCTATAGGGTCCCTAGGGTCTCTATAGGGTCTCTATAGGGTTCCTAGGGTCTCTATAGGGTCCCTAGGGTCTCTATAGGGTCTCTAGGGTCTCTCTAGTGTCTCTATATGGTCTCTAGGGTCTCTATACGGTCTCTATAGGGTTCCTAGTGTCTCTATAGGGTCTCTATAGGATCTCTAGGGTCTCTATAGGGTCTCTATAGGGTCCCTAGGGTCTCTATGGGGTCTCTATAGGGTCCCTAGGGTCTCTATAGGGTCTCTATAGGGTTCCTAGGGTCTCTATAGGGTCCCTAGGGTCTCTATAGGGTCTCTAGTGTCTCTATAGTGTCTCTATAGGGTCTCTAGTGTCTCTATAGTGTCTCTATAGGGTCCCTAGTGTCTCTATAGGGTCTCTATAGGGTTCCTAGGGTCTCTATAGGGTCCCTAGGGTCTCTATAGGGTCTCTAGGGTCTCTCTAGGGTCTCTATAGGGTCTCTAGGGTCTCTATAGGGTCTCTATAGGGTCCCTAGTGTCTCTATAGAGTCCCTAGGGTCTCTATAGGGTCTCTATTGGGTCTCAAGGGTCTCTATAGGGTCTCTATAGGGTCTTTAGGGTCTCTATAGGGTCTCTATAGTGTCCCTAGGGTCTCTATAGTGTCTCTATAGGTTTCCTAGGGTCTCTATAGGGTTCCTAGGGTCTCTATAGGGTCCCTAGGGTCTCTATAGGGTCTCTATAGGGTTCCTAGGGGCTCTATAGGTTCTCTAGGGTCTCTATAGGGTCTCTATAGGGTCCCTAGGGTCTCTATAGGGTCTCTATAGGGTTCCTAGGGTCTCTATAGGTTCCCTAGGGACTCTATAGGGTTCCTAGGGTCTCTATAGGGTCTCTATAGGGTTCCTAGGGTCTCTATAGGGTCCCTAGGGTCTCTATAGGGTTTCTAAGGTCTCTCTAGGGTCTGTATAGGGTCTCTAGTGTCTCTCTAGGGTCTCTATAGGGTCTCTAGGGTCTCTATAGGGTCTCTATAGGGTCTCTAGGGTCTTTATACGGTCTCTATAGGTTTCCTAGGGTCTCTATAGGGTCTCTATAGGGTCTCTAGGGTCACTAAAGGGACTCTATAGGGTCCCTAGGGTCTCTATAGGGTCTCTATAGGGTTCCTAGGGTCTCTATAGGTTCCCTAGGGACTCTATAGGGTTCCTAGGGTCTCTATAGGGTCCCTAGGGTCTCTATAGGGTCTCTATAGGGTTCCTAGAGTCTCTATAGGGTCCCTAGGGTCTCTATAGGGTCTCTAGGGTCTCTCTAGGGTCTCTATAGGGTCTCTAGGGTCTCTCTAGTGTCTCTATAGGGTCTCTAGGGTCTCTATAGTGTCTCTATAGGGTCCCTAGGGTCTCTATAGGGTTTCTATAGGGTTCCTAGGGACTCTATAGGGTTCCTAGGGTCTCTATAGGGTCTCTAGTGTCTCTATAGGGTCTCTATAGTGTCTCTAGTGTCTCTATAGGATCTCTATAGGGTTCCTAGGGTCTCTATAGGGTCTCTATAGGGTCTCTATAGGGTCTCTAGGGTCTCTCTAGGGTCTCTATAGGGTCTCTAGGGTCTCTCTAGGGTCCCTGTAGGGTCTCTAGGGTCTCTCTAGGGTCTCTATAGGGTCTCTAGGGTCTCTATAGGGTCTCTATAGGGTCCCTAGGGTCCCTATAGGGTCTCTATAGGGTTCCTAGAGTCTCTATAGGGTCCCTAGGGTCTCTATAGGGTCTCTAGGGTCTCTCTAGGGTCTCTAAAGGGTCTCTAGGGTCTCTATAGGATCTCTATAGGGTCCCTAGGGTCTCTATAGGGTCTCTATAGGGTCCCTAGTGTCTCTATAGGGTCTCTATAGGGCCCCTAGTGTCTCTATAGGGTCTCTAGGGTCTCTCTAGGGTCTCTATAGGGTCTCTAGGGTCTCTCTAGGGTCTCTATAGGGTCTCTAGGGTCTCTATAGGGTCTCTATAGGGTCTCTAGAGTCTCTATAGTGTCTCTAGGGTCTCTCTAGGGTCTCTATAGGGTCTCTAGGGTCTGTATAGTGTCTCTATAGGGTCTCTGGGGTCTCTATACGGTCTCTATAGGGTTCCTAGGGTCTCTATAGGGTCTCTATAGGGTCTCTAGGGTCTCTATAGTGTCTCTATAGGGTCCCTAGGGTCTCTATAGGGTCTCTATAGGGTTCCTAGAGTCTCTATAGGGTCCCTAGGGTCTCTATAGGGTCTCTAGGGTCTCTCTAGGGTCTCTATAGGATCTCTATAGGGTCCCTAGGGTCTCTATAGGGTCTCTATAGGGTTCCTAGGGTCTCTATAGGGTTCCTAGGGTCTCTATAGGGTCCCTAGGGTCTCTATAGCGTCTCTATAGAGTTCCTAGGGTCTCTATAGGGTCTCTAGGGTCTCTCTAGGGTCTCTATAGGGTCTCTTGGGTCTCTATAGGGTCTCTAGTGTCTCTATAGGGTCTCTATAGGGTCCCTAGGGTCTCTATAGGGTCTCTATAGGATCCCTAGGGTCTCTATAGGGTCTCTATAGGGTTCCTAGTGTCTCTATAGGTTCCCTAGGGTCTCTGTAGGGTCTCTATAGGGTCTCTAGTGTCTCTATAGGGTCTCTATAGGGTCCCTAGGGTCTCTATGGGGTCTCTATAGGGTTCCTAGGGTCTCTATAGGGTCTCTATAGGGTTCCTAGGGTCTCCATAGGGTCCCTAGGGTCTCTCTAGGGTCTCTATAGGGTCTCTAGGGTCTCTCTAGGGTCTCTATAGGGTCTCTATAGGGTCTCTAGTGTCTCTATAGGGTCTCTATAGGGTCCCTAGGGTCTCTATAGGGTCTCTATAGGGTCTCTATAGGGTTCCTAGGGTCTCTATAGGGTCCCTAGGGTCTCTATAGGGTCTCTAGGGTCACTATAGGGACTCTATAGGGTCCCTAGGGTCTCTATAGGGTCTCTATAGGGTTCCTAGGGTCTCTATAGGTTCCCTAGGGTCTCTATAGGGTCTCTAGTGTCTCTATAGGGTCTCTATAGGGTCCCTGGGGTCGCTAAAGGCCTCTATAGGGTTCCTAGGGTCTCTATAGGGTCTCTAGGGTCTATCTAGGGTCTCTCTAGTGTCTCTAGGGTCTCTCTAGGGTCTCTCTAGGGTCTCTATAGGGTCCTCTAGGGTCTCTATACGGTCTCTATAGGGTTCCTAGCGTCTCTATAGGGTCTCTATAGGGTCTCTATAGGGTCTCTAGGGTCTCTATAGGGTCTCTATAGCATCCCTAGGGTCTCTATAGGGTCTCTATAGGGTTCCTAGGGTCTCTATAGGTTCCCTAGGGTCTCTATAGGGTCTCCAGGGTCTCTATAGGGTCTCTATAGGGTCTCTAGTGTCTCTATAGGGTCTCTATAGGGTCCCTAGGGTCTCTATACGGTCTCTATAGGGTTCCTAGGGTCTCTATAGGGTCTCTATAGGGTCTCTAGGGTCTCTATAGGGTCTCTATAGGGTCCCTAGGGTCTCTATAGGGTCTCTATAGGGTTCCTAGGGTCTCTATAGGGTCCCTAGGGTCTCTATAGGGTCTCTAAGGTCTCTCTAGGGTCTCTCTAGGGTCTCTAGGGTCTCTCTAGGGTCTCTATAGGGTATCTAGGGTCTCTATAGGGTCTCTATAGGGTCTCTAGGGTCTCTATACGGTCTCTATAGGTTTCCTAGGGTCTCTATAGGGTCTCTATAGGGTCTCTAGTGTCTCTATAGGATCTCTATAGGGTCCCTAGGGTCTCTATAGGGTCTCTATAGGGTCTCTATAGGGTCCCTAGGGTCTCTATAGGGTCCCTAGGGTCTCTATAGGGTCTCTAGGGTCACTATAGGGACTCTATAGGGTCCCTAGGGTCTCTATAGGGTCTCTATAGGGTTCCTAGGGTCTCTATAGGTTCCCTAGGGTCTCTATAGGGTCTCTAGGGCCTCTATAGGGTCTCTATAGGGCCTCTAGTGTCTCTATAGGGTCTCTATAGGGTCCCTAGGGTCTCTATAGGGTCTCTAGGGTCTCTCTAGGGTCTCTGTAGGGTCTCTAGGGTCTGTCTAGGGTCTCTATAGGGTCTCTAGGGTCTCTATACGGTCTCTATAGGGTTCCTAGGGTCTCTATAGGGTCTCTATAGGGTCCCTAGGGTCTCTATAGGGACTCTATAGGGTCCCTAGGGTCTCTATAGGGTCTCTATAGGGTTCCTAGGGTCTCTATTGGGTCCCTAGGGTCTCTATAGGGTCTCTAGGGTCTCTCTAGGGTGTCTATAGGGTCTCTAGGGTCTCTATAGGGTCTCTATAGGGTTCCTAGGGTCTCTATAGGTTCCCTAGGGTCTCTATAGGGTCTCTAGGGTCTCTCTAGGGTCTCTATAGGGTCTCTAGGGTCTCTATAGGGTCTCTATAGGGTTCCTAGGGGCTCTATAGGGTCTCTAGGGTCTATATAGGGTCTCTATAGGGTCCCTAGGGTCTCTATAGGGTCTCTATAGGGTTCCTAGAGTCTCTATAGGGTCCCTAGGGTCTCTATAGGGTCTCTAGGGTCTCTCTAGGGTCTCTATAGGGTCTCTAGGGTCTCTATAGGGTCTCTATAGCGTCCCTAGGGTCTCTATAGGGTATCTATAGGGTTCCTAAGGCTCTATATGGTCTCTATAGGGTCTCTATAGGGTCTCTAGTGTCTCTATAGTGTCTCTATAGGGTCTCTATAGGGTCCCTAGGGTCTCTATAGGGTCTCTATAGCGTTCCTAGGGTCTCTATAGGGTCCCTAGGGTCTCTATAGGGTCTCTAGGGTCTCTCTAGGGTCTCTAGGGTCTCTCTATGGTCTCTATAGGGTCTCTAGGGTCTCTCTAGGGTCTCTATAGGGTCTCTAGGGTCTCTATAGGGTCTCTATAGGGTCCCTAGGGTCTCTATAGGGTCTCTAGGGTCTCTCTAGGGTCTCTATAGGGTCCCTAGGGTCTCTATAGGGTCTCTATAGGAACCCTAGGGTCTCTATAGGGTCTCTATAGGGTTCCTAGGGTCTCTATAGGTTCCCTAGGGTCTCTATAGGGTCTCTATAGGGTCTCTAGGGTCTCTATAGGTTCCCTAGGGTCTCTATAGGGTCTCTAGGGTCTCTATAGGGTCTCTATAGGGTCTCTAGTGTCTCTATAGGGTCTCTATAGGGTCCCTAGGGTCTCTATAGGGTCTCTATAGGGTTCCTAGGGTCTCTATAGGGTCTCTATAGGGTCCCTAGGTTCTCTATAGGGTCTCTATAGGGTTCCTAGGGTCTCTATAGGGTCTCTATGGGGTCTCTAGTGTCTCTATAGGGTCTCTATAGGGTTCCTAGGGTCTCTATAGGGTCCCTAGGGTCTCTATAGGGTCTCTAAGGTCTCTCTAGGGTCTCTATAGGGTCTCTAGGGTCTCTATACGGTGTCTATAGGTTTCCTAGGGTCTCTATAGGGTCTCTATAGGGTCCCTAGGGTCTCTATAGGGTCTCTATAGGGTCTCTATAGGGTTCCTAGGGTCTCTATAGGGTCCCTAGGGTCTCTATAGGGTCTCTAGGGTCTCTCTGGGGTCTCTATAGGGTCTCTAGGGTCTCTCTAGGGTCTCTATAGGGTCTCTAGGGTCTCTATACGGTCTCTATAGGGTTTCCTAGGGTCTCTATAGGGTCTCTATAGGGTTTCTAGGGCCTCTATAGGGTCTCTATAGGGTCCCTAGGGTCTCTATAGGGTCTCTATAGGGTTCCTAGGGTCTCTATAGGGTCCCTAGGGTCTCTATAGTGTCTCTAGGGTCTCTCTAGGGTCCTCTATAGGGTCCCTAGGGTCTCTATAGGGTCTCTATAGGGTTCCTAGGGTCTCTATAGGGTCCCTAGGGTCTCTATAGGGTCTCTAGGGTCTCTCTAGGGTCTCTATAGGGTCTCTAGGGTCTCTATAGGGTCTCTATAGGGTCTCTAGTGTCTCTACAGGGTCTCTATAGGGTCCCTAGGGTCTCTATAGGGTCTCTATAGGGTTCCTAGGGTCTCTATAGGGTCCCTAGGGTCTCTATAGGGTCTCTAGGGTCTTTCTAGGGTCTCTAGGGTCTCTCTATGGTCTCTATAGGGTCTCTAGAATCTCTATAGGGTCTCTATAGGGTCCCTAGGGTCTCTATAGGGTCTCTATAGGGTTCCTAGGGTCTCTATAGGGTCCCTAGGGTCTCTATAGGGTCTCTAGGGTCACTATAGGGACTCTATAGGGTCCCTAGGGACTCTATAGGGTCTCTATAGGGTTCCTAGGGTCTCTATAGGGTCCCTAGGGTCTCTATAGGGTCTCTAGGGCCTCTATAGGGTCTCTATAGGGCCTCTAGTGTCTCTATAGGGCCTCTATAGGGTCCCTATGGTCTCTATAGGGTCTCTATAGGGTCCCTAGGGTCTCTCTAGGGTCTCTATAGGTCTCTAGGGTCTCTCTAGCGTCTCTATAGGGTCTCTAGGGTCTCTCTAGGGTCTCTATAGGGTCTCTAGGGTCTCTATACGGTCTCTATAGGGTTCCTAGGGTCTCTATAGTGTCTCTATAGGGTCTCTAGGGCCTCTATAGGGTCTCTATAGGGTCCCTAGGGTCTCTATAGGGTCTCTATAGGGTTCCTAGGGTCTCTATAGGGTCCCTAGGGTCTCTATAGGGTGTCTAGGGTCTCTATAGGGTCTCTATAGGGTTCCTAGTGTCTCTATAGGGTCCCTAGGGTCTCTATAGGGTCTCTAGGCTCTCTATAGGGTCTCTATAGGGTCCCTAGGGTCTCTATACGGTCTCTATAGGGTTCCTAGAGTCCTCTATAGGGTCCCTAGGGTCTCTATAGGGTCTCTAGGGTCTCTCTAGGGTCTCTATAGGGTCTCTAGGGTCTCTATAGGGTCTCTATAGGGTCCCTAGGGTCTCTATAGGGTATCTATAGGGTTCCTAGGGCTCTATATGGTCTCTATAGGGTCTCTATAGGGTCTCTAGTGTCTCTATAGTGTCTCTATAGGGTCTCTAGTGTCTCTATAGGGTCTCTATAGGGTCGTTAGGGTCTCTATAGGGTCTCTATAGGGTTCCTAGGGTCTCTATAGGGTCCATAGGGTCTCTATAGGGTCTCTATAGGGTTCCTAGGGTCTCTATAGTGTCTCTAGGGTCTCTCTAGGGTCTCTATAGGGTCCCTAGGGTCTCTATAGGGTCTCTATAGGGTTCCTAGGGTCTCTATAGGTTCCCTAGGGTCTCTATAGGGTCTCTATAGGGTCTCTAGGGTCTCTATAGGGTCTCTATAGGGTCCCTAGGGTTTCTATAGGGTCTCTATAGGGTTCCTAGGGTCTCTATAGGGTCTCTATAGGGTCCTCTAGGGTCTCTATAGGGTCTCTATAGGGTCCCTAGGGTCTCTATAGGGTCTCTATAGGGTTCCTAGGGTCTCTATAGGTTCCCTAGGGACTCTATAGGGTTCCTAGTGTCTCTATAGGGTCTCTATAGGGTCCTCTAGTGTCCTCTATAGGGTCTCTATAGGGTCCCTAGGGTCTCTATAGGGTCTCTATAGGGTTCCTAGGGTCTCTATAGGGTCCCTAGGGTCTCTATAGGGTCTCTAAGGTCTCTCTAGGGTCTCTATAGGGTCTCTAGGGTCTCTATACGGTGTCTATAGGTTTCCTAGGGTCTCTATAGGGTCTCTATAGGGTCTCTAGTGTCTCTATAGGGTCTCTATAGGGTCCCCTAGGGTCTCTATAGGGTCTCTATAGGGTCTCTATAGGGTTCCTAGGGTCTCTATAGGTTCCCTAGGGTCTCTATAGGGTCTCTAGGGCCTCTATAGGGTCTCTATAGGGCCTCTAGTGTCTCTATAGGGTCTCTATAGGGTCCCTAGGGTCTCTATAGGGTCTCTAGGGTCTCTCTAGGGTCTCTATAGGGCCTCTAGGGTCTCTCTAGGGTCTCTATAGGGTCTCTAGGATCTCTATACGGTCTCTATAGGGTTCCTAGGGTCTCTATAGGGTCTCTATAGGGTTTCTAGGGCCTCTATAGGGTCTCTATAGGGTCCCTAGGGTCTCTATAGGGTCTCTATAGGGTTCCTAGGGTCTCTATAGGGTCCCTAGGTTCTCTATAGGGTCTCTAGGGTCTCTCTAGGGTGTCTATAGGGTCTCTAGGGTCTCTATAGGGTCTCTATAGGGTTCCTAGGGTCTCTATAGGGTCCCTAGGGTCTCTATAGGGTCTCTAGGGTCTCTCTAGGGTCTCTGTAGGGTCTCTAGGGTCTCTCTAGTGTCTCTATAGGGTCTCTATAGGGTTCCTAGAGTCTCTATAGGGTCCCTAGGGTCTCTATAGGGTCTCTAGGGTCTCTCTAGGGTCTCTATAGGGTCTCTAGGGTCTCTCTAGGGTCTCTATAGGGTCTCTAGGGTCTCTATACGGTCTCTATAGGGTTCCTAGGGTCTCTATAGTGTCTCTATAGGGTCTCTAGGGCCTTTATAGGGTCTCTATAGGGTCCCTAGGGTCTCTATAGGGTCTCTATAGGGTTCCTAGGGTCTCTATAGGGTCCCTAGGGTCTCTATAGGGTCTCTAGGGCCTCTATAGGGTCTCTAGGGCCTCTATAGGGTCTCTATAGGGCCTCTAGTGTCTCTATAGGGTCTCTATAGGGTCCCTAGGGTCTCTATAGGGTCTCTATAGGGTCCCTAGGGTCTCTATAGGGTCTCTAGGGTCTCTCTAGGGTCTCTATAGGGTCTCTAGGGTCTCTCTAGGGTCTCTATAGGGTCTCTAGGGTCTCTATAGGGTCTCTATAGGGTCTCTAGGGTCCCTATACGGTCTCTATAGGGTTCCTAGTGTCTCTATAGGGTCTCTATAGGGTCTCTAGGGCCTCTATAGGGTCTCTATAGGATCCCTAGGGTCTCTATAGGGTCTCTATAGGGTTCCTAGGGTCTCTATAGGGTCCCTAGGGTCTCTATAGTGATTCTAGGGTCTCTCTAGGGTCTCTATAGGGTCTCTAGGGTCTCTATAGGGTCTCTATAGGGTTCCTAGGGTCTCTATATGGTCCCTAGGGTCTCTATAGGGTCTCTAGGGTCTCTCTAGGGTCTCTATAGGGTCTCTAGGGTCTCTATAGGGTCTCTATAGGGGTCCCTAGGGTCTCTATAGGGTCTCTATAGGGTCTCTATAGGGTCTCTAGGGTCTCTATAGGGTCTCTATAGGGTCCCTAGGGTCTCTATATGGTCTCTATAGGGTTCCTAGGGTCTCTATAGGGTCCCTAGGGTCTCTATAGGGTCTCTAGGGTCTCTATAGTGTCTCTATAGGGTCTCTAGGGTCTCTATAGGGTCTCTATAGGGTTCCTAGGGTCTCTATAGGGTCCCTACTGTCTCTATAGGGTCTCTATAGGGTTCCTAGGGTCTCTATAGGGTCTCTAGGGTCTCTCTAGGGTCTCTATAGGGTCTCTTGGGTCTCTATAGAGTCTCTAATGTCTCTATAGGATCTCTATAGGGTCCCTAGGGTCTCTATAGGGTCTCTATAGGATCCCTAGTGTCTCTATAGGGTCTCTATAGGGTTCCTAGGGTCTCTATAGGTTCCTAGGGTCTCTATAGGGTCTCCAGGGTCTCTATAGGGTCTCTATAGGGTCTCTAGTGTCTCTATAGGGTCTCTATAGGGTCCCTAGGGTCTCTATAGGGTCTCTATAGGGTTCCTAGGGTCTCTATAGGGTCTCTATAGGGTCTCTAGGGTCTCTATAGGGTCTCTATAGGGTCCCTAGGGTCTCTATAGGGTCTCTATAGGGTTCCTAGGGTCTCTATAGGGTCCCTAGGGTCTCTATAGGGTCTCTAAGGTCTCTCTAGGGTCTCTATAGGGTCTCTAGGGTCTCTCTAGGGTCTCTATAGGGTCCCTAGGGTCTCTATAGGGTCTCTATAGGGTCTCTATAGGGTCCCTAGGGTCTCTATAGGGTCCCTAGGTCTCTATAGGGTCTCTAGGGTCACTATAGTGACTCTATAGGGTCCCTAGGGTCTCTATAGGGTCTCGATAGGGTTCCTAGGGTCTCTATAGGTTCCCTAGGGTCTCTATAGGGTCTCTAGGGCCTCTATAGGGTCTCTATTGGGCCTCTAGTGTCTCTATAGGGTCTCTATAGGGTCCCTAGGGTCTCTATAGGGTCTCTAGGGTCTCTCTAGGGTCTCTATAGGGTCTCTAGGGTCTGTCTAGGGTCTCTATAGGGTCTCTAGGGTCTCTATACGGTCTCTATAGGGTTCCTAGGGTCTCTATAGGGTCTCTATAGGGTTTCTATGGCCTCTATAGGGTCTCTATAGGGTCCCTAGGGTCTCTATAGGGTCTCTATAGGGTTCCTAGGGTCTCTATTGGGTCCCTAGGGTCTCTATAGGGTCTCTAGGGTCTCTCTAGGGTGTCTATAGGGTCTCTAGGGTCTCTATAGGGTCTCTATAGGGTTCCTAGGGTCTCTATAGGTTCCCTAGGGTCTCTATAGGGTCTCTAGGGTCTCTCTAGGGTCTCTGTAGGGTCTCTAGGGTCTCTATAGGGTCTCTATAGGGTTCCTAGGGGCTCTATAGGGTCTCTAGGGTCTATATAGGGTCTCTATAGGGTCCCTAGGGTCTCTATAGGGTCTCTATAGGGTTCCTAGAGTCTCTATAGGGTCCCTAGGGTCTCTATAGGGTCTCTAGGGTCTCTCTAGGGTCTCTATAGGGTCTCTAGGGTCTCTATAGGGTCTCTATAGGGTCCCTAGGGTCTCTATAGGGTATCTATAGGGTTCCTAAGGCTCTATATGGTCTCTATAGGGTCTCTATAGGGTCTCTAGTGTCTCTATAGTGTCTCTATAGGGTCTCTAGTGTCTCTATAGGGTCTCTATAGGGTCCCTAGGGTCTCTATAGGGTCTCTATAGGGTTCCTAGGGTCTCTATAGGGTCCCTAGGGTCTCTATAGGGTCTCTAGGGTCTCTATAGGGTCCCTAGGGTCTCTCTATGGTCTCTATAGGGTCTCTAGGGTCTCTCTAGGGTCTCTATAGGGTCTCTAGGGTCTCTATAGGGTCTCTATAGGGTCCCTAGGGTCTCTATAGGGTCTCTAGGGTCTCTCTAGGGTCTCTATAGGGTCCCTAGGGTCTCTATAGGGTCTCTATAGGAACCCTAGGGTCTCTATAGGGTCTCTATAGGGTTCCTAGGGTCTCTATATGTTCCCTAGGGTCTCTATAGGGTCTCTATAGGGTCTCTAGGGTCTCTATAGGTTCCCTAGGGTCTCTATAGGGTCTCTAGGGTCTCTATAGGGTCTCTATAGGGTCTCTAGTGTCTCTATAGGGTCTCTATAGGGTCCCTAGGGTCTCTATAGGGTCTCTATAGGGTTCCTAGGGTCTCTATAGGGTCTCTATAGGGTCCCTAGGGTCTCTATAGGGTCTCTATAGGGTTCCTAGGGTCTCTATAGGGTCTCTATGGGGTCTCTAGTGTCTCTATAGGGTCTCTATAGGGTTCCTAGGGTCTCTATAGGGTCCCTAGGGTCTCTATAGGGTCTCTAAGGTCTCTCTAGGGTCTCTATAGGGTCTCTAGGGTCTCTATACGGTGTCTATAGGTTTCCTAGGGTCTCTATAGGGTCTCTATAGGGTCCCTAGGGTCTCTATAGGGTCTCTATAGGGTCTCTATAGGGTTCCTAGGGTCTCTATAGGGTCCCTAGGGTCTCTATAGGGTCTCTAGGGGTCTCTCTGGGGTCTCTATAGGGTCTCTAGGGTCTCTCTAGGGTCTCTATAGGGTCTCTAGGGTCTCTATACGGTCTCTATAGGGTTCCTAGGGTCTCTATAGGGTCTCTATAGGGTTTCTAGGGCCTCTATAGGGTCTCTATAGGGTCCCTAGGGTCTCTATAGGGTCTCTATAGGGTTCCTAGGGTCTCTATAGGGTCCCTAGGGTCTCTATAGTGTCTCTAGGGTCTCTCTAGGGTCTCTTTAGGGTCTCTAGGGTCTCTATAGGGTCTCTGTAGGGTCTCTAGGGTCTCTCTAGGGTCTCTATAGGGTCTCTATAGGGTTCCTAGGGTCTCTATAGGGTCCCTAGGGTCTCTATAGGGTCTCTAGGGTCTCTCTAGGGTCTCTATAGGGTCTCTAGGGTCTCTCTAGGGTCTCTATAGGGTCTCTAGGGTCTCTATAGGGTCTCTATAGGGTCCCTAGGGTCTCTATAGGGTCTCTATAGGGTTCCTAGGGTCTCTATAGGGTCCCTAGGGTCTCTATAGGGTCTCTAGGGTCACTATAGGGACTCTATAGGGTCCCTAGGGTCTCTATGGGGTCTCTATAGGGTTCCTAGGGTCTCTAGTGTCTCTATAGGGTCTCTATAGGGTCTCTAGGGCCTCTATAGGGTCTCTATAGGGCCTCTAGTGTCTCTATAGGGTCTCTATAGGGTCCATATGGTCTCTATAGGGTCTCTATAGGGTCCCTAGGGTCACTATAGGGTCTCTAGGGTCTCTCTAGGGTCTCTATAGGGTCTCTAGGGTCTCTCTAGCGTCTCTATAGGGTCTCTAGGGTCTCTCTAGGGTCTCTATAGGGTCTCTAGGGTCTCTATACGGTCTCTATAGGGTTCCTAGGGTCTCTATAGTGTCTCTATATGGTCTCTAGGGCCTCTATAGGGTCTCTATAGGGTCCCTAGGGTCTCTATAGGGTCTCTATAGGGTTCCTAGGGTCTCTATAGGGTCCCTAGGGTCTCTATAGGGTGTCTAGGGTCTCTATAGGGTCTCTATAGGGTTCCTAGTGTCTCTATAGGGTCCCTAGGGTCTCTATAGGGTCTCTAGGGCCTCTATAGGGTCTCTAGAGCCTCTATAGGGTCTCTATAGGGCCTCTAGTGTCTCTATAGGGTCTCTATAGGGTTCCTAGTGTCTCTATTGGGTCCCTAGGGTCTCTATAGTGTCTCTAGGGTCTCTCTAGGGTCTCTATAGTGTCTCTAGGGTCTCTCTAGGGTCTCTATAGGGTCTCTAGGGTCTCTATAGGGTCTCTATAGGGTTCCTAGGGTCTCTATAGGGTCCCTAGGGTCTCTATAGGGTCTCTAGGGTCTCTCTAGGGTCTCTATAGGGTCTCTAGGGTCTCTATAGTGTCTCTATAGGGTCCCTAGGGTCTCTATAGGGTATCTATAGGGTTCCTAGAGCTCTATATGGTCTCTATAGTGTCTCTATAGGGTCTCTAGTGTCTCTATAGTGTCTCTATAGGGTCTCTAGTGTCTCTATAGGGTCTCTATAGGGTTCCTAGGGTCTCTATAGGGTCCCTAGGGTCTCTATAGGGTCTCTAGGGTCTCTATAGGGTCTCTATAGGGTCTCTAGGTCTCTCTAGGGTCTCTATAGGGTCTCTAGGGTCCCTATAGGGTCTCTATAGGGTCCCTAGGGTCTCTATAGGGTCTCTATAGGGTTCCTAGGGTCTCTATAGGGTCCGTAGGGTCTCTATAGGGTCTCTATAGGGTTCCTGGAGTCTCTATAGTGTCTCTAGGGTCTCTCTAGGGTCTCTATAGGGTCCCTAGGGTCTCTATAGTGTCTCTATAGGGTTCCTAGGGTCTCTATAGGTTCCCTAGGGGTCTCTATAGGGTCTCTATAGGGTCTCTAGGTTCTCTATAGGTTCCCTAGGGTCTCTATAGGGTCTCTAGGGTCTCTATAGTGTCTCTATAGGGTCTCTAGTGTCTCTATAGGGTCTCTATAGGGTCCCCTAGGGTCTCTATAGGGTCTCTATAGGGTTCCTAGGGTCTCTATAGGGTCTCTATAGGGTCTCTAGGGTCTCTATAGGGTCTCTATAGGGTCCCTAGGGTCTCTATAGGGTCTCTATAGGGTTCCTAGTGTCTCTATAGGTTCCCTAGGGACTCTATAGGGTTCCTAGGGTCTCTATAGGGTCTCTATAGGGTCTCTAGTGTCTCTATAGGGTCTCTTTAGGGTCCCTAGGGTCTCTATAGGGTCTCTATAGGGTTCCTAGGGTCTCTATAGGGTCTCTATAGGGTCTCTAGGGTATCTATAGGGTCTCTATAGGGTCCCTAGGGTCTCTATAGGGTCTCTATAGGGTTCCTAGTGTCTCTATATGTTCCTTAGGGAATCTATAGGGTTCCTAGGGTCTCTATAGGGTCTCTATAGGGCCTCTAGTGTCTCTATAGGGTCTCTATAGGGTCCCTAGGGTCTCTATAGTGTCTCTATAGGGTCCCTAGGGTCTCTATAGGGTCTCTAGGGTCTCTCTAGGGTCTCTATAGGGTCTCTAGGGTCTCTCTAGGGTCTCTATAGGGTCTCTAGGGTCTCTCTAGGGTCTCTATAGGGTCTCTAGGGTCTCTATACGGTCTCTATAGGGTTCCTAGGGTCTCTATAGGGTCTCTATAGGGTTTCTAGGGCCTCTATAGGGTCTCTATAGGGTCCCTAGTGTCTCTATAGGGTCTCTATAGGGTTCCTAGGGTCTCTATAGGGTCCCTCGGGTCTCTATAGTGTCTCTAGGGTCTCTCTAGGGTCTCTATAGGGTCTCTAGGGTCTCTATAGGGTCTCTATAGGGTTCCTAGGGTCTCTACAGGGTCTCTATAGGGTCCCTAGGGTCTCTATAGGGTCTCTATAGGGTTCCTAGGGTCTCTATAGGGTCCCTAGGGTCTCTATAGGGTCTCTAGGGTCTTTCTAGGGCCTCTAGGGTCTCTCTATGGTCTCTATAGGGTCTCTAGGGTCTCTATAGGGTCTCTATAGGGTCCCTAGGGTCTCTATAGGGTCTCTATAGGGTTCCTAGGGTCTCTATAGGGTCCCTAGGGTCTCTATAGGGTCTCTAGGGTCACTATAGGGACTCTATAGGGTCCCTAGGGTCTCTATGGGGTCTCTATAGGGTTCCTAGGGTCTCTATAGGTTCCCTAGGGTCTCTATAGGGTCTCTAGGGCCTCTATAGGGTCTCTATAGGGTCTCTAGTGTCTCTATAGGGTCTCTATAGGGTCCCTATGGTCTCTATAGGGTCTCTATAGGGTCCCTAGGGTCACTATAGGGTCTCTAGGGTCTCTCTAGGGTCTCTATAGGGTCTCTAGGGTCTCTCTAGCGTCTCTATAGGGTCTCTAGGGTCTCTCTAGGGTCTCTATAGGGTCTCTAGGGTCTCTATACGGTCTCTATAGGGTTCCTAGGGTCTCTATAGTGTCTCTATAGGGTCTCTAGGGCCTCTATAGGGTCTCTATAGGGTCCCTAGGGTCTCTATAGGGTCTCTATAGGGTTCCTAGGGTCTCTATAGGGTCCCTAGGGTCTCTATAGGGTGTCTAGGGTCTCTATAGGGTCTCTATAGGGTTCCTAGTGTCTCTATAGGGTCCCTAGGGTCTCTATAGGGTCTCTAGGGCCTCTATAGGGTCTCTAGAGCCTCTATAGGGTCTCTATAGGGCCTCTAGTGTCTCTATAGGGTCTCTATAGGGTTCCTAGTGTCTCTATTGGGTCCCTAGGGTCTCTATAGTGTCTCTAGGGTCTCTCTAGGGTCTCTAGTAGTGTCTCTAGGGTCTCTCTAGGGTCTCTATAGGGTCTCTAGGGTCTCTATAGGGTCTCTATAGGGTTCCTAGGGTCTCTATAGGGTCCCTAGGGTCTCTATAGGGTCTCTAGGGTCTCTCTAGGGTCTCTATAGGGTCTCTAGGGTCTCTATAGTGTCTCTATAGGGTCCCTAGGGTCTCTATAGGGTATCTATAGGGTTCCTAGAGCTCTATATGGTCCTCTATAGTGTCCTCTATAGGGTCTCTAGTGTCTCTATAGTGTCTCTATAGGGTCTCTAGGTCTCTATAGGGTCTCTATAGGGTTCCTAGGGTCTCTATAGGGTCCCTAGGGTCTCTATAGGGTCTCTAGGGTCTCTATAGGGTCTCTATAGGGTCTCTAGGGTCTCTCTAGGGTCTCTATAGGGTCTCTAGGGTCCCTATAGGGTCTCTATAGGGTCCCTAGGGTCTCTATAGGGTCTCTATAGGGTTCCTAGGGTCTCTATAGGGTCCGTAGGGTCTCTATAGGGTCTCTATAGGGTTCCTGGAGTCTCTATAGTGTCTCTAGGGTCTCTCTAGGGTCTCTATAGGGTCCCTAGGGTCTCTATAGTGTCTCTATAGGGTTCCTAGGGTCTCTATAGGTTCCCTAGGGTCTCTATAGGGTCTCTATAGGGTCTCTAGGTTCTCTATAGGTTCCCTAGGGTCTCTATAGGGTCTCTAGGGTCTCTATAGTGTCTCTATAGGGTCTCTAGTGTCTCTATAGGGTCTCTATAGGTCCCTAGGGTCTCTATAGGGTCTCTATAGGGTTCCTAGGGTCTCTATAGGGTCTCTATAGGGTCTCTAGGGTCTCTATAGGGTCTCTATAGGGTCCCTAGGGTCTCTATAGGGTCTCTATAGGGTTCCTAGTGTCCTCTATAGGTTCCCTAGGGACTCTATAGGGTTCCTAGGGTCTCTATAGGGTCTCTATAGGGTCTCTAGTGTCTCTATAGGGTCTCTTTAGGTCCCTAGGGTCTCTATAGGGTCTCTATAGGGTTCCTAGGGTCTCTATAGGGTCTCTATAGGGTCTCTAGGGTATCTATAGGGTCTCTATAGGGTCCCTAGGGTCTCTATAGGGTCTCTATAGGGTTCCTAGTGTCTCTATATGTTCCTTAGGGAATCTATAGGGTTCCTAGGGTCTCTATAGGGTCTCTATAGGGCCTCTAGTGTCTCTATAGGGTCTCTATAGGGTCCCTAGGGTCTCTATAGTGTCTCTATAGGGTCCCTAGGGTCTCTATAGGGTCTCTAGGGTCTCTCTAGGGTCTCTATAGGGTCTCTAGGGTCTCTCTAGGGTCTCTATAGGGTCTCTAGGGTCTCTCTAGGGTCTCTATAGGGTCTCTAGGGTCTCTATACGGTCTCTATAGGGTTCCTAGGGTCTCTATAGGGTCTCTATAGGGTTTCTAGGGCCTCTATAGGGTCTCTATAGGGTCCCTAGTGTCTCTATAGGGTCTCTATAGGGTTCCTAGGGTCTCTATAGGGTCCCTCGGGTCTCTATAGTGTCTCTAGGGTCTCTCTAGGGTCTCTATAGGGTCTCTAGGGTCTCTATAGGGTCTCTATAGGGTTCCTAGGGTCTCTACAGGGTCTCTATAGGGTCCCTAGGGTCTCTATAGGGTCTCTATAGGGTTCCTAGGGTCTCTATAGGGGTCCCTAGGGTCTCTATAGGGTCTCTAGGGTCTTTCTAGGGCCTCTAGGGTCTCTCTATGGTCTCTATAGGGTCTCTAGGGTCTCTATAGGGTCTCTATAGGGTCCCTAGGGTCTCTATAGGGTCTCTATAGGGTTCCTAGGGTCTCTATAGGGTCCCCTAGGGTCTCTATAGGGTCTCTAGGGTCACTATAGGGACTCTATAGGGTCCCTAGGGTCTCTATGGGGTCTCTATAGGGTTCCTAGGGTCTCTATAGGTTCCCTAGGGTCTCTATAGGGTCTCTAGGGCCTCTATAGGGTCTCTATAGGGTCTCTAGTGTCTCTATAGGGTCTCTATAGGGTCCCTATGGTCTCTATAGGGTCTCTATAGGGTCCCTAGGGTCACTATAGGGTCTCTAGGGTCTCTCTAGGGTCTCTATAGGGTCTCTAGGGTCTCTCTAGCGTCTCTATAGGGTCTTCTAGGGTCTCTCTAGGGTCTCTATAGGGTCTCTAGGGTCTCTATACGGTCTCTATAGGGTTCCTAGGGTCTCTATAGTGTCTCTATAGGGTCTCTAGGGCCTCTATAGGGTCTCTATAGGGTCCCTAGGGTCTCTATAGGGTCTCTATAGGGTTCCTAGGGTCTCTATAGGGTCCCTAGGGTCTCTATAGGGTGTCTAGGGTCTCTATAGGGTCTCTATAGGGTTCCTAGTGTCTCTATAGGGTCCCTAGGGTCTCTATAGGGTCTCTAGGGCCTCTATAGGGTCTCTAGAGCCTCTATAGGGTCTCTATAGGGCCTCTAGTGTCTCTATAGGGTCTCTATAGGGTTCCTAGTGTCTCTATTGGTCCCTAGGGTCTCTATAGTGTCTCTAGGGTCTCTCTAGGGTCTCTATAGTGTCTCTAGGGTCTCTCTAGGGTCTCTATAGGGTCTCTAGGGTCTCTATAGGGTCTCTATAGGGTTCCTAGGGTCTCTATAGGGTCCCTAGGGTCTCTATAGGGTCTCTAGGGTCTCTCTAGGGTCTCTATAGGGTCTCTAGGGTCTCTATAGTGTCTCTATAGGGTCCCTAGGGTCTCTATAGGGTATCTATAGGGTTCCTAGAGCTCTATATGGTCTCTATAGTGTCTCTATAGGGTCTCTAGTGTCTCTATAGTGTCTCTATAGGGTCTCTAGTGTCTCTATAGGGTCTCTATAGGGTTCCTAGGGTCTCTATAGGGTCCCTAGGGTCTCTATAGGGTCTCTAGGGTCTCTATAGGGTCTCTATAGGGTCTCTAGGGTCTCTCTAGGGTCTCTATAGGGTCTCTAGGGTCCCTATAGGGTCTCTATAGGGTCCCTAGGGTCTCTATAGGGTCTCTATAGGGTTCCTAGGGTCTCTATAGGGTCCGTAGGGTCTCTATAGGGTCTCTATAGGGTTCCTGGAGTCTCTATAGTGTCTCTAGGGTCTCTCTAGGGTCTCTATAGGGTCCCTAGGGTCTCTATAGTGTCTCTATAGGGTTCCTAGGGTCTCTATAGGTTCCCTAGGGTCTCTATAGGGTCTCTATAGGGTCTCTAGGTTCTCTATAGGTTCCCTAGGGTCTCTATAGGGTCTCTAGGGTCTCTATAGTGTCTCTATAGGGTCTCTAGTGTCTCTATAGGGTCTCTATAGGGTCCCTAGGGTCTCTATAGGGTCTCTATAGGGTTCCTAGGGTCTCTATAGGGTCTCTATAGGGTCTCTAGGGTCTCTATAGGGTCTCTATAGGGTCCCTAGGGTCTCTATAGGGTCTCTATAGGGTTCCTAGTGTCTCTATAGGTTCCCTAGGGGACTCTATAGGGTTCCTAGGGTCTCTATAGGGTCTCTATAGGGTCTCTAGTGTCTCTATAGGGTCTCTTTAGGGTCCCTAGGGTCTCTATAGGGTCTCTATAGGGTTCCTAGGGTCTCTATAGGGTCTCTATAGGGTCTCTAGGGTATCTATAGGGTCTCTATAGGGTCCCTAGGGTCTCTATAGGGTCTCTATAGGGTTCCTAGTGTCTCTATATGTCCTTAGGGAATCTATAGGGTTCCTAGGGTCTCTATAGGGTCTCTATAGGGCCTCTAGTGTCTCTATAGGGTCTCTATAGGGTCCCTAGGGTCTCTATAGTGTCTCTATAGGGTCCCTAGGGTCTCTATAGGGTCTCTAGGGTCTCTCTAGGGTCTCTATAGGGTCTCTAGGGTCTCTCTAGGGTCTCTATAGGGTCTCTAGGGTCTCTCTAGGGTCTCTATAGGGTCTCTAGGGTCTCTATACGGTCTCTATAGGGTTCCTAGGGTCTCTATAGGGTCTCTATAGGGTTTCTAGGGCCTCTATAGGGTCTCTATAGGGTCCCTAGTGTCTCTATAGGGTCTCTATAGGGTTCCTAGGGTCTCTATAGGGTCCCTCGGGTCTCTATAGTGTCTCTAGGGTCTCTCTAGGGTCTCTATAGGGTCTCTAGGGTCTCTATAGGGTCTCTATAGGGTTCCTAGGGTCTCTACAGGGTCTCTATAGGGTCCCTAGGGTCTCTATAGGGTCTCTATAGGGTTCCTAGGGTCTCTATAGGGTCCCTAGGGTCTCTATAGGGTCTCTAGGGTCTTTCTAGGGCCTCTAGGGTCTCTCTATGGTCTCTATAGGGTCTCTAGGGTCTCTATAGGTCTCTATAGGGTCCCTAGGGTCTCTATAGGGTCTCTATAGGGTTCCTAGGGTCTCTATAGGGTCCCTAGGGTCTCTATAGGGTCTCTAGGGTCACTATAGGGACTCTATAGGGTCCCTAGGGTCTCTATGGGGTCTCTATAGGGTTCCTAGGGTCTCTATAGGTTCCCTAGGGTCTCTATAGGGTCTCTAGGGCCTCTATAGGGTCTCTATAGGGTCTCTAGTGTCTCTATAGGGTCTCTATAGGGTCCCTATGGTCTCTATAGGGTCTCTATAGGGTCCCTAGGGTCACTATAGGGTCTCTAGGGTCTCTCTAGGGTCTCTATAGGGTCTCTAGGGTCTCTCTAGCGTCTCTATAGGGTCTCTAGGGTCTCTCTAGGGTCTCTATAGGGTCTCTAGGGTCTCTATACGGTCTCTATAGGGTTCCTAGGGTCTCTATAGTGTCTCTATAGGGTCTCTAGGGCCTCTATAGGGTCTCTATAGGGTCCCTAGGGTCTCTATAGGGTCTCTATAGGGTTCCTAGGGTCTCTATAGGGTCCCTAGGGTCTCTATAGGGTGTCTAGGGTCTCTATAGGGTCTCTATAGGGTTCCTAGTGTCTCTATAGGGTCCCTAGGGTCTCTATAGGGTCTCTAGGGCCTCTATAGGGTCTCTAGAGCCTCTATAGGGTCTCTATAGGGCCTCTAGTGTCTCTATAGGGTCTCTATAGGGTTCCTAGTGTCCTCTATTGGGTCCCTAGGGTCTCTATAGTGTCTCTAGGGTCTCTCTAGGGTCTCTATAGTGTCTCTAGGGTCTCTCTAGGGTCTCTATAGGGTCTCTAGGGTCTCTATAGGGTCTCTATAGGGTTCCTAGGGTCTCTATAGGGTCCCTAGGGTCTCTATAGGGTCTCTAGGGTCTCTCTAGGGTCTCTATAGGGTCTCTAGGGTCTCTATAGTGTCTCTATAGGGTCCCTAGGGTCTCTATAGGGTATCTATAGGGTTCCTAGAGCTCTATATGGTCTCTATAGTGTCTCTATAGGGTCTCTAGTGTCTCTATAGTGTCTCTATAGGGTCTCTAGTGTCTCTATAGGGTCTCTATAGGGTCCCTAGGGTCTCTATAGGGTCTCTATAGGGTTCCCTAGGGTCTCTATAGGGTCCCTAGGGTCTCTATAGGGTCTCTAGGGTCTCTATAGGGTCTCTATAGGGTCTCTAGGGTCTCTCTAGGGTCTCTATAGGGTCTCTAGGGTCCCTATAGGGTCTCTATAGGGTCCCTAGGGTCTCTATAGGGTCTCTATAGGGTTCCTAGGGTCTCTATAGGGTCTCTATAGGGTCTCTAGTGTCTCTATAGGGTCTCTTTAGGGTCCCTAGGGTCTCTATAGGGTCTCTATAGGGTTCCTAGGGTCTCTATAGGGTCTCTATAGGGTCTCTAGGGTATCTATAGGGTCTCTATAGGGTCCCTAGGGTCTCTATAGGGTCTCTATAGGGTTCCTAGTGTCTCTATAGGTTCCTTAGGGACTCTATAGGGTTCCTAGGGTCTCTATAGGGTCTCTATAGGGCCTCTAGTGTCTCTATAGGGTCTCTATAGGGTCCCTAGGGTCTCTATAGTGTCTCTATAGGGTCCCTAGGGTCTCTATAGGGTCTCTAGGTCTCTCTAGGGTCTCTATAGGGTCTCTAGGGTCTCTCTAGGGTCTCTATAGGGTCTCTAGGGTCTCTCTAGGGTCTCTATAGGGTCTCTAGGGTCTCTATACGGTCTCTATAGGGTTCCTAGGGTCTCTATAGGGTCTCTATAGGGTTTCTAGGGCCTCTATAGGGTCTCTATAGGGTCCCTAGTGTCTCTATAGGGTCTCTATAGGGTTCCTAGGGTCTCTATAGGGTCCCTCGGGTCTCTATAGTGTCTCTAGGGTCTCTCTAGGGTCTCTATAGGGTCTCTAGGGTCTCTATAGGGTCTCTATAGGGTTCCTAGGGTCTCTACAGGGTCTCTATAGGGTCCCTAGGGTCTCTATAGGGTCTCTATAGGGTTCCTAGGGTCTCTATAGGGTCCCTAGGGTCTCTATAGGGTCTCTAGGGTCTTTCTAGGGTCTCTAGGGTCTCTCTATGGTCTCTATAGGGTCTCTAGGGGTCTCTATAGGGTCTCTATAGGGTCCCTAGGGTCTCTATAGGGTCTCTATAGGGTTCCTAGGGTCTCTATAGGGTCCCTAGGGTCTCTATAGGGTCTCTAGGGTCACTATAGGGACTCTATAGGGTCCCTAGGGTCCTCTATGGGGTCTCTATAGGGTTCCTAGGGTCTCTATAGGTTCCCTAGGGTCTCTATAGGGTCTCTAGGGCCTCTATAGGGTCTCTATAGGGTCTCTAGTGTCTCTATAGGGTCTCTATAGGGTCCCTATGGTCTCTATAGGGTCTCTATAGGGTCCCTAGGGTCACTATAGGGTCTCTAGGGTCTCTCTAGGGTCTCTATAGGGTCTCTAGGGTCTCTCTAGCGTCTCTATAGGGTCTCTAGGGTCTCTCTAGGGTCTCTATAGGGTCTCTAGGGTCTCTATACGGTCTCTATAGGGTTCCTAGGGTCTCTATAGTGTCTCTATAGGGTCTCTAGGGCCTCTATAGGGTCTCTATAGGGTCCCTAGGGTCTCTATAGGGTCTCTATAGGGTTCCTAGGGTCTCTATAGGGTCCCTAGGGTCTCTATAGGGTGTCTAGGGTCTCTATAGGGTCTCTATAGGGTTCCTAGTGTCTCTATAGGGTCCCTAGGGTCTCTATAGGGTCTCTAGGGCCTCTATAGGGTCTCTAGAGCCTCTATAGGGTCTCTATAGGGCCTCTAGTGTCTCTATAGGGTCTCTATAGGGTTCCTAGTGTCTCTATTGGGTCCCTAGGGTCCTCTATAGTGTCTCTAGGGTCTCTCTAGGGTCTCTATAGTGTCTCTAGGGTCTCTCTAGGGTCTCTATAGGGTCTCTAGGGTCTCTATAGGGTCTCTATAGGGTTCCTAGGGTCTCTATAGGGTCCCTAGGGTCTCTATAGGGTCTCTAGGGTCTCTCTAGGGTCTCTATAGGGTCTCTAGGGTCTCTATAGTGTCCTCTATAGGGTCCCTAGGGTCTCTATAGGGTATCTATAGGGTTCCTAGAGCTCTATATGGTCTCTATAGTGTCTCTATAGGGTCTCTAGTGTCTCTATAGTGTCTCTATAGGGTCTCTAGTGTCTCTATAGGGTCTCTATAGGGTCCCTTAGGGTCTCTATAGGGTCTCTATAGGGTTCCTAGGGTCTCTATAGGGTCCCCTAGGGTCTCTATAGGGTCTCTAGGGTCTCTATAGGGTCTCTATAGGGTCTCTAGGGTCTCTCTAGGGTCTCTATAGGGTCTCTAGGGTCCCTATAGGGTCTCTATAGGGTCCCTAGGGTCTCTATAGGGTCTCTATAGGTTCCTAGGGTCTCTATAGGGTCCGTAGGGTCTCTATAGGGTCTCTATAGGGTTCCTGGAGTCCTCTATAGTGTCTCTAGGGTCTCTCTAGGGTCTCTATAGGGTCCCTAGGGTCTCTATAGGGTCTCTATAGGGTTCTAGGGTCTCTATAGGTTCCCTAGGGTCTCTATAGGGTCTCTATAGGGTCTCTAGGTTCTCTATGGGTTCCCTAGGGTCTCTATAGGGTCTCTAGGGTCTCTATAGGGTCTCTATAGGGTCTCTAGTGTCTCTATAGTGTCTCTATAGGGTTCCTAGGGTCTCTATAGGGTCTCTATAGGGTTCCTAGGGTCTCTATAGGGTCTCTATAGGGTCTCTAGGGTCTCTATAGGGTCTCTATAGGGTCCCTAGGGTCTCTATAGGGTCTCTATAGGGTTCCTAGTGTCTCTATAGGTTCCCTAGGGACTCTATAGGGTTCCTAGGGTCTCTATAGGGTCTCTAAAGGGTCTCTAGTGTCTCTATAGGGTCTCTTTAGGGTCCCTAGGGTCTCTATAGGGTCTCTATAGGGTTCCTAGGGTCTCTATAGGGTCTCTATAGGGTCTCTAGGGTATCTATAGGGTCTCTATAGGGTCCCTAGGGTCTCTATAGGGGTCTCTATAGGGTTCCTAGTGTCTCTATAGGTTCCTTAGGGACTCTATAGGGTTCCTAGGGTCTCTATAGGGTCTCTATAGGGCCTCTAGTGTCTCTATAGGGTCTCTATAGGGTCCCTAGGGTCTCTATAGTGTCTCTATAGGGTCCCTAGGGTCTCTATAGGGTCTCTAGGGTCTCTCTAGGGTCTCTATAGGGTCTCTAGGGTCTCTCTAGGGTCTCTATAGGGTCTCTAGGGTCTCTCTAGGGTCTCTATAGGGTCTCTAGGGTCTCTATACGGTCCTCTATAGGGTTCCTAGGGTCTCTATAGGGTCTCTATAGGGTTTCTAGGGCCTCTATAGGGTCTCTATAGGGTCCCTAGGGTCTCTATAGGGTCTCTATAGGGTTCCTAGGGTCTCTATAGGGTCCCTCGGGTCTCTATAGTGTCTCTAGGGTCTCTCTAGGGTCTCTATAGGTCTCTAGGGTCTCTCTAGGGTCTCTATAGGGTCTCTATAGGGTTCCAAGGGTCTCTATAGGGTCCCTAGGGTCTCTATAGGGTCTCTAGGGTCTCTCTAGGGTCTCTATAGGGTCTCTAGGGTCTCTATAGGGTCTCTATAGGATCTCTAGTGTCTCTATAGGGTCTCTATAGGGTCCCTATTGTCTCTATAGGGTCTCTATAGGGTTCCTAGGGTCTCTATAGGGTCCCTAGGGTCTCTATAGGGTCTCTAGGGTCTCTCTAGGGTCTCTAGGGTCTCTCTATGGTCTCTATAGGGTCTCTAGGGTCTCTCTAGGGTCTCTATAGGGTCTCTAGTGTCTCTATAGGGTCTCTATAGGGTCCCTAGGGTCTCTATAGGGTCTCTATAGGGTTCCTAGGGTCTCTATAGGGTCCCTAGGGTCTCTATAGGGTCTCTAGGGTCACTATCGGGACTCTATAGGATCCCTAGGGTCTCTATAGTGTCTCTATAGTGTTCCTAGGGTCTCTATAGGTTCCCTAGGGTCTCTATAGGGTCTCTAGGGCCTCTATAGGGTCTCTATAGGGTCCCTAGGGTCTCTATAGGGTCTCTATAGGGTACCTAGGGTCTCTATAGGGTCTCTATAGGGTCCCTAGGGTCACTATAGGGTCTCTAGGGTCTCTCTAGGGTCTCTATAGGGTCTCTAGGGTCTCTCTAGCGTCTCTATAGGGTCTCTAGGGTCTCTCTAGGGTCTCTATAGGGTCTCTAGGGTCTCTATAGGGTCTCTATAGGGTCTCTAGGGTCTCTATACGGTCTCTATAGGGTTCCTAGGGTCTCTATAGTGTCTCTATAGGGTCTCTAGGGCCTCTATAGGGTCTCTATAGGGTCCCTAGGGTCTCTATAGGGTCTCTATAGGGTTCCTAGGGTCTCTATAGGGTCCCTAGGGTCTCTATAGTGTCTCTAGGGTCTCTATAGGGTCTCTATAGGGTCTCTATCGGGTTCCTAGGGTCTCTATAGGGTCCCTAGGGTCTCTATAGGGTCTCTAGGGTCACTATAGGGACTCTATAGGGTCCCTAGGGTTTCTATAGGGTCTCTATAGGGTTCCTAGGGTCTCTATAGGTTCCCTAGGGTCTCTATAGGGTCTCTAGGGCCTCTATAGGGTCTCTAGGGCCTCTATAGGGTCTCTATAGGGCCTCTAGTGTCTCTATAGGGTCTCTATAGGGTCCCTAGGGTCTCTATAGGGTCTCTATAGGGTCCCTAGGGTCTCTATAGGGTCTCTAGGGTCTCTCTAGGGTCTCTATAGGGTCTCTAGGGTCTCTCTAGGGTCTCTATAGGGTCTCTAGGGTCTCTATAGGGTCTCTAGTGTCTCTATACGGTCTCTATAGGGTTCCTAGGGTCTCTATAGGGTCTCTATAGGGTCTCTAGGGCCTCTATAGGGTCTCTATATGGTTCCTAGGGTCTCTATAGGGTCCCTAGGGTCTCTATAGTGTCTCTAGGGTCTCTCTAGGGTCTCTATAGGGTCTCTAGGGTCTCTATAGGGTCTCTATAGGGTTCCTAGGGTCTCTATAGGGTCCCTAGGGTCTCTATAGGGTCTCTAGGGTCTCTCTAGGGTCTCTATAGGGTCTCTAGGGTCTCTATAGGGTCTCTATAGGGTCCCTAGGGTCTCTATAGGGTCTCTAGGGTCTCTCTAGGGTCTCTATAGGGTCTCTAGGGTCTCTATAGGGTCTCTATAGGATCTCTAGTGTCTCTATAGGGTCTCTATAGGGTCCCTATTGTCTCTATAGGGTCTCTATAGGGTTCCTAGGGTCTCTATAGGGTCCCTAGGGTCTCTATAGGGTCTCTAGGGTCTCTCTAGGGTCTCTAGGGTCTCTCTATGGTCTCTATAGGGTCTCTAGGGTCTCTCTAGGGTCTCTATAGGGTCTCTAGTGTCTCTATAGGGTCTCTATAGGGTCCCTAGGGTCTCTATAGGGTCTCTATAGGGTTCCTAGGGTCTCTATAGGGTCCCTAGGGTCTCTATAGGGTCTCTAGGGTCACTATCGGGACTCTATAGGATCCCTAGGGTCTCTATAGTGTCTCTATAGGGTTCCTAGGGTCTCTATAGGTTCCCTAGGGTCTCTATAGGGTCTCTAGGGCCTCTATAGGGTCTCTATAGGGTCCCTAGGGTCTCTATAGGGTCTCTATAGGGTCCCTAGGGTCTCTATAGGGTCTCTATAGGGTCCCTAGGGTCACTATAGGGTCTCTAGGGTCTCTCTAGGGTCTCTATAGGGTCTCTAGGGTCTCTCTAGCGTCTCTATAGGGTCTCTAGGGTCTCTCTAGGGTCTCTATAGGGTCTCTAGGGTCTCTATAGGGTCTCTATAGGGTCTCTAGGGTCTCTATACGGTCTCTATAGGGTTCCTAGGGTCTCTATAGTGTCTCTATAGGGTCTCTAGGGCCTCTATAGGGTCTCTATAGGGTCCCTAGGGTCTCTATAGGGTCTCTATAGGGTTCCTAGGGTCTCTATAGGGTCCCTAGGGTCTCTATAGTGTCTCTAGGGTCTCTATAGGGTCTCTATAGGGTCTCTATCGGGTTCCTAGGGTCTCTATAGGGTCCCTAGGGTCTCTATAGGGTCTCTAGGGTCACTATAGGGACTCTATAGGGTCCCTAGGGTTTCTATAGGGTCTCTATAGGGTTCCTAGGGTCTCTATAGGTTCCCTAGGGTCTCTATAGGGTCTCTAGGGCCTCTATAGGGTCTCTAGGGCCTCTATAGGGTCTCTATAGGGCCTCTAGTGTCTCTATAGGGTCTCTATAGGGTCCCTAGGGTCTCTATAGGGTCTCTATAGGGTCCCTAGGGTCTCTATAGGGTCTCTAGGGTCTCTCTAGGGTCTCTATAGGGTCTCTAGGGTCTCTCTAGGGTCTCTATAGGGTCTCTAGGGTCTCTATAGGGTCTCTAGTGTCTCTATACGGTCTCTATAGGGTTCCTAGGGTCTCTATAGGGTCTCTATAGGGTCTCTAGGGCCTCTATAGGGTCTCTATATGGTTCCTAGGGTCTCTATAGGGTCCCTAGGGTCTCTATAGTGTCTCTAGGGTCTCTCTAGGGTCTCTATAGGGTCTCTAGGGTCTCTATAGGGTCTCTATAGGGTTCCTAGGGTCTCTATAGGGTCCCTAGGGTCTCTATAGGGTCTCTAGGGTCTCTCTAGGGTCTCTATAGGGTCTCTAGGGTCTCTATAGGGTCTCTATAGGGTCCCTAGGGTCTCTATAGGGTCTCTATAGGGTCTCTATAGGGTCTCTAGGGTCTCTATAGGGTCTCTATAGGGTCCCTAGGGTCTCTATAGGGTCTCTATAGGGTTCCTAGGGTCTCTATAGGGTCCCTAGGGTCTCTATAGGGTCTCCAGGGTCTCTATAGTGTCTCTATAGGGTCTCTAGTGTCTCTATAGGGTCTCTATAGGGTCCCTAGGGTCTCTATAGGGTCTCTATAGGGTTCCTAGGGTCTCTATAGGGTCCCTAGTGTCTCTATAGGGTCTCTATAGGGTTCCTAGGGTCTCTATAGGGTCTCTAGGGTCTCTCTCGGGTCTCTATAGGGTCTCTTGTGTCTCTATAGGGTCTCTAGTGTCTCTATAGGATCTCTATAGGGTCCCTAGGGTCTCTATAGGGTCTCTATAGGATCCCTAGGGTCTCTATAGGGTCTCTATAGGGTTCCTAGGGTCTCTATAGGGTCCCTAGGGTCTCTATAGTGTCTCTAGGGTCTCTCTAGGGTCTCTATAGGGTCTCTAGGGTCTCTATAGGGTCTCTATAGGGTTCCTAGGGTCTCTATAAGGTCTCTAGTGTCTTTATAGGGTCTCTATAGGGTCCCTAGGGTCTCTATAGGGTCTCTATAGGGTTCCTAGGGTCTCTATAGGGTCCCTAGGGTCTCTATAGTGTCTCTAGGGTCTCTCTAGAGTCTCTATAGGGTCTCTAGGGTCTCTATAGGGTCTCTATAGGGTTCCTAGGGTCTCTATAAGGTCTCTAGGGTCTCTATAGGGTCTCTATAGGGTCCCTAGGGTCTCTATAGGGTCTCTATAGGGTTCCTAGAGTCTCTATAGAGTCCCTAGGGTCTCTATAGTGTCTCTAGGGTCTCTCTAGGGTCTCTATAGGGTCTCTAGGGTCTCTATAGGGTCTCTATAGGGTCCTTAGGGTCTCTATAGGGTATCTAGGGTCTCTCTAGAATCTCTATAGGGTCTCAAGTGTCTCTATAGTGTCTCTATAGGGTCTCTAGTGTCTCTATAAGGGTCTCTATTGGGTCCCTAGGGTCTCTATAGGGTCTCTATAGGGTTCCTAGGGTCTCTATAGGGTCCCTAGGGTCTCTATAGGGTCTCTAGGGTCTCTCTAGGGTCTCTAGGGTCTCTCTATGGTCTCTATAGGGTCTCTAGGGTATCTCTAGGGTCTCTATAGGGTCTCTAGGGTCTCTATAGGGTCTCTATAGGGTCCCTAGGGTCTCTATAGGGCCTCTATAGGGGTTCCTAGGGTCTCTATAGGGTCCCTAGGGTGTCTATAGGGTCTCTATAGGGTTCCTAGGGTCTCTATAGTGTCTCTAGGGTCTCTCTAGGGTCTCTATAGGGTCTCTATAGGAACCCTAGGGTCTCTATAGGGTCTCTATAGGGTTCCTAGGGTCTCTATAGGTTCCCTAGGGTCTCTATAGGGTCTCTATAGGGTCTCTATAGGGTCTCTATAGGATCCCTAGGGTCTCTATAGGGTCTCTAGGGTCTCTATACGGTCTCTATAGGGTCTCTAGTGTCTCTATAGGGTCTCTATAGGTTCCCTAGGGTCTCTATAGTGTCTCTATAGGGTTCCTAGGGTCTCTATAGTGTCCCTAGGGTCTCTATAGGGTCTCTAAGGTCTCTCTAGGGTCTCTATAGGGTCTCTAGGGTCTCTCTAGGGTCTCTATAGGGTCCCTAGGGTCTCTATAGGGTATCTATAGGGTTCCTAGGGTCTCTATAGGTTCCCTAGTGTCTCTATATGGTATCTAGGGCCTCTATAGGGTCTCTATAGGGTCTCTAGGGTCTCTCTAGGGTCTCTATAGGGTCTCTAGGGTCTCTCTAAGGTCTCTATAGGGTCTCTAGGGTCTCTCTAGGGTCTCTATAGGGTCTCTAGGGTCTCTATACGTTCTCTATAGGGTTCCTAGGGTCTCTATAGGGTCTCTATAGGGTCTCTAGGGCCTCTATAGGGTCTCCATAGGGTCCCTAGGGTCTCTATAGGGTCTCTAGGGTCTCTCTAGGGTCTCTGTAGGGTCTCTAGGGTCTCTCTAGGGTCTCTATAGGGTCTCTATAGGGTCCATAGGGTCTCTATAGGGTCTCTATAGGGTCTCTATAGGGTCTCTAGGTTCTCTATAGTGTCTCTATAGGGTCCCTAGGGTCTCTATAGGGTCTCTATAGGGTTTCTAGGGTCTCTATAGGGTCCCTAGGGTCTCTATAGGGTCTCTATAGGGTTCCTAGGGTCTCTATAGGGTTCCTAGGGTCTCTATAGGGTCTCTAGTGTCTCTATAGGGTCTCTATAGGGTCCCTAGGGTCTCTATAGGGTCTCTATAGGGTTCCTAGGGTCTCTATAGGGTCCCTAGGGTCTCTATAGGGTCTCTATAGGGTTCCTAGGGTCTCTATAGGGTCTCTAGGGTCTCTCTAGGGTCTCTATAGGGTCTCTTGGGTCTCTATAGGGTCTCTAGTGTCTCTATAGGATCTCTATAGGGTCCCTAGGGTCTCTATAGGGTCTCTATAGGATCCCTAGGGTCTCTATAAGGTCTCTATAGGGTTCCTAGGGTCTCTATAGGGTTCCTAGGGTCTCTATAGGGTCCGTAGGGTCTCTATAGGGTCTCTATAGGGTTCCTAGGGTCTCTATAGGGTCTCTAGGGTCTCTCTAGGGTGTCTATAGGGTCTCTAGGGTCTCTATAGGGTCTCTATAGGGTTCCTAATGTCTCTATAGGGTCCCTAGGGTCTCTATAGGGTCTCTATAGGGTTCCTAGGGTCTCTATAGGGTCTCTATAGGGTCTCTAGGGTCTCTATAGGGTCTCTATAGGGTCCCTAGGGTCTCTATAGGGTCTCTATAGGGTTCCTAGGGTCTCTATAGGGTCCCTAGGGTCTCTATAGGGTCTCTAGGCTCTCTATAGGGTCTCTATAGGGTCTCTAGTGTCTCTATAGGGTCTCTATAGGGTTCCTAGGGTCTCTATAGGGTCCCTAGAATCTCTATAGCGTCTCTATAGGGTTCCTAGGGTCTCTATAGGGTCTCTAGGGTCTCTCTAGGGTCTCTATAGGGTCTCTTGGGTCTCTATAGGGTCTCTAGTGTCTCTATAGGGTCTCTATAGGGTTCCTAGGGTCTCTATAGGGTCCCTCGGGTCTCTATAGTGTCTCTAGGGTCTCTCTAGGGTCTCTATAGGGTCTCTAGGGTCTCTATAGGGTCTCTATAGGGTTCCTAGGGTCTCTACAGGGTCTCTATAGGGTCCCTAGGGTCTCTATAGGGTCTCTATAGGGTTCCTAGGGTCTCTATAGGGTCCCTAGGGTCTCTATAGGGTCTCTAGGTTCTTTCTAGGGTCTCTAGGGTCTCTCTATGGTCTCTATAGGGTCTCTAGGGTCTCTATAGGGTCTCTATAGGGTCCCTAGGGTCTCTATAGGGTCTCTATAGGGTTCCTAGGGTCTCTATAGGGTCCCTAGGGTCTCTATAGGGTCTCTAGGGTCACTATAGGGACTCTATAGGGTCCCTAGGGTCTCTATGGGGTCTCTATAGGGTTCCTAGGGTCTCTATAGGTTCCCTAGGGTCTCTATAGGGTCTCTAGGGCCTCTATAGGGTCTCTATAGGGTCTCTAGTGTCTCTATAGGGTCTCTATAGGGTCCCTATGGTCTCTATAGGGTCTCTATAGGGTCCCTAGGGTCACTATAGGGTCTCTAGGGTCTCTCTAGGGTCTCTATAGGGTCTCTAGGGTCTCTCTAGCGTCTCTATAGGGTCTCTAGGGTCTCTCTAGGGTCTCTATAGGGTCTCTAGGGTCTCTATACGGTCTCTATAGGGTTCCTAGGGTCTCTATAGTGTCTCTATAGGGTCTCTAGGGCCTCTATAGGGTCTCTATAGGGTCCCTAGGGTCTCTATAGGGTCTCTATAGGGTTCCTAGGGTCTCTATAGGGTCCCTAGGGTCTCTATAGGGTCTCTAGTGTCTCTATAGGGTCTCTATAGGGTCCCTAGGGTCTCTATAGGGTCTCTATAGGGTTCCTAGGGTCTCTATAGGGTCCCTAGTGTCTCTATAGGGTCTCTAGGGTCTCTCTAGGGTCTCTATAGGGTCTCTAGGGTCTCTATACGTTCTCTATAGGGTTCCTAGGGTCTCTATAGGGTCTCTATAGGGTCTCTAGGGCCTCTATAGGGTCTCCATAGGGTCCCTAGGGTCTCTATAGGGTCTCTAGGGTCTCTGAAGGGTCTCTGTAGGGTCTCTAGGGTCTCTCTAGGGTCTCTATAGGGTCTCTATAGGGTCCATAGGGTCTCTATAGGGTCTCTATAGGGTCTCTATAGGGTCTCTAGGTTCTCTATAGTGTCTCTATAGGGTCCCTAGGGTCTCTATAGGGTCTCTATAGGGTTTCTAGGGTCTCTATAGGGTCCCTAGGGTCTCTATAGGGTCTCTATAGGGTTCCTAGGGTCTCTATAGGGTTCCTAGGGTCTCTATAGGGTCTCTAGTGTCTCTATAGGGTCTCTATAGGGTCCCTAGGGTCTCTATAGGGTCTCTATAGGGTTCCTAGGGTCTCTATAGGGTCCCTAGGGTCTCTATAGGGTCTCTATAGGGTTCCTAGGGTCTCTATAGGGTCTCTAGGGTCTCTCTAGGGTCTCTATAGGGTCTCTTGGGTCTCTATAGGGTCTCTAGTGTCTCTATAGGATCTCTATAGGGTCCCTAGGGTCTCTATAGGGTCTCTATAGGATCCCTAGGGTCTCTATAAGGTCTCTATAGGGTTCCTAGGGTCTCTATAGGGTTCCTAGGGTCTCTATAGGGTCCGTAGGGTCTCTATAGGGTCTCTATAGGGTTCCTAGGGTCTCTATAGGGTCTCTAGGGTCTCTCTAGGGTGTCTATAGGGTCTCTAGGGTCTCTATAGGGTCTCTATAGGGTTCCTAATGTCTCTATAGGGTCCCTAGGGTCTCTATAGGGTCTCTATAGGGTTCCTAGGGTCTCTATAGGGTCTCTATAGGGTCTCTAGGGTCTCTATAGGGTCTCTATAGGGTCCCTAGGGTCTCTATAGGGTCTCTATAGGGTTCCTAGGGTCTCTATAGGGTCCCTAGGGTCTCTATAGGGTCTCTAGGCTCTCTATAGGGTCTCTATAGGGTCTCTAGTGTCTCTATAGGGTCTCTATAGGGTTCCTAGGGTCTCTATAGGGTCCCTAGAATCTCTATAGCGTCTCTATAGGGTTCCTAGGGTCTCTATAGGGTCTCTAGGGTCTCTCTAGGGTCTCTATAGGGTCTCTTGGGTCTCTATAGGGTCTCTAGTGTCTCTATAGGGTCTCTATAGGGTTCCTAGGGTCTCTATAGGGTCCCTCGGGTCTCTATAGTGTCTCTAGGGTCTCTCTAGGGTCTCTATAGGGTCTCTAGGGTCTCTATAGGGTCTCTATAGGGTTCCTAGGGTCTCTACAGGGTCTCTATAGGGTCCCTAGGGTCTCTATAGGGTCTCTATAGGGTTCCTAGGGTCTCTATAGGGTCCCTAGGGTCTCTATAGGGTCTCTAGGTTCTTTCTAGGGTCTCTAGGGTCTCTCTATGGTCTCTATAGGGTCTCTAGGGTCTCTATAGGGTCTCTATAGGGTCCCTAGGGTCTCTATAGGGTCTCTATAGGGTTCCTAGGGTCTCTATAGGGTCCCTAGGGTCTCTATAGGGTCTCTAGGGTCACTATAGGGACTCTATAGGGTCCCTAGGGTCTCTATGGGGTCTCTATAGGGTTCCTAGGGTCTCTATAGGTTCCCTAGGGTCTCTATAGGGTCTCTAGGGCCTCTATAGGGTCTCTATAGGGTCTCTAGTGTCTCTATAGGGTCTCTATAGGGTCCCTATGGTCTCTATAGGGTCTCTATAGGGTCCCTAGGGTCACTATAGGGTCTCTAGGGTCTCTCTAGGGTCTCTATAGGGTCTCTAGGGTCTCTCTAGCGTCTCTATAGGGTCTCTAGGGTCTCTCTAGGGTCTCTATAGGGTCTCTAGGGTCTCTATACGGTCTCTATAGGGTTCCTAGGGTCTCTATAGTGTCTCTATAGGGTCTCTAGGGCCTCTATAGGGTCTCTATAGGGTCCCTAGGGTCTCTATAGGGTCTCTATAGGGTTCCTAGGGTCTCTATAGGGTCCCTAGGGTCTCTATAGGGTGTCTAGGGTCTCTATAGGGTCTCTATAGGGTTCCTAGTGTCTCTATAGGGTCCCTAGGGTCTCTATAGGGTCTCTAGGGCCTCTATAGGGTCTCTAGAGCCTCTATAGGGTCTCTATAGGGCCTCTAGTGTCTCTATAGTGTCTCTATAGGGTTCCTAGTGTCTCTATTGGGTCCCTAGGGTCTCTATAGTGTCTCTAGGGTCTCTCTAGGGTCTCTATAGGGTCTCTAGGGTCTCTCTAGGGTCTCTATAGGGTCTCTAGGGTCTCTATAGGGTCTCTATAGGGTTCCTAGGGTCTCTATAGGGTCCCTAGGGTCTCTATAGGGTCTCTAGGGTCTCTCTAGGGTCTCTATAGGGTCTCTAGGGTCTCTATAGTGTCTCTATAGGGTCCCTAGGGTCTCTATAGGGTATCTATAGGGTTCCTAGAGCTCTATATGGTCTCTATAGTGTCTCTATAGGGTCTCTAGTGTCTCTATAGTGTCTCTATAGGGTCTCTAGTGTCTCTATAGGGTCTCTATAGGGTCCCTAGGGTCTCTATAGGGTCTCTATAGGGTTCCTAGGGTCTCTATAGGGTCCCTAGGGTCTCTATAGGGTCTCTAGGGTCTCTATAGGGTCTCTATAGGGTCTCTAGGGTCTCTCTAGGGTCTCTATAGGGTCTCTAGGGTCCCTATAGGGTCTCTATAGGGTCCCTAGGGTCTCTATAGGGTCTCTATAGTAGGGTTCCTAGGGTCTCTATAGGGTCCGTAGGGTCTCTATAGGGTCTCTATAGGGTTCCTGGAGTCTCTATAGTGTCTCTAGGGTCTCTCTAGGGTCTCTATAGGGTCCCTAGGGTCTCTATAGGGTCTCTATAGGGTTCCTAGGGTCTCTATAGGTTCCCTAGGGTCTCTATAGGGTCTCTATAGGGTCTCTAGGTTCTCTATAGGTTCCCTAGGGTCTCTATAGGGTCTCTAGGGTCTCTATAGGGTCTCTATAGGGTCTCTAGTGTCTCTATAGTGTCTCTATAGGGTCCCTAGGGTCTCTATAGGGTCTCTATAGGGTTCCTAGGGTCTCTATAGGGTCTCTATAGGGTCTCTAGGGTCTCTATAGGGTCTCTATAGGGTCCCTAGGGTCTCTATAGGGTCTCTATAGGGTTCCTAGTGTCTCTATAGGTTCCCTAGGGACTCTATAGGGTTCCTAGGGTCTCTATAGGGTCTCTATAGGGTCTCTAGTGTCTCTATAGGGTCTCTTTAGGGTCCCTAGGGTCTCTATAGGGTCTCTATAGGGTTCCTAGGGTCTCTATAGGGTCTCTATAGGGTCTCTAGGGTATCTATAGGGTCTCTATAGGGTCCCTAGGGTCTCTATAGGGTCTCTATAGGGTTCCTAGTGTCTCTATAGGTTCCTTAGGGACTCTATAGGGTTCCTAGGGTCTCTATAGGGTCTCTATAGGGCCTCTAGTGTCTCTATAGGGTCTCTATAGGGTCCCTAGGGTCTCTATAGTGTCTCTATAGGGTCCCTAGGGTCTCTATAGGGTCTCTAGGGTCTCTCTAGGGTCTCTATAGGGTCTCTAGGGTCTCTCTAGGGTCTCTATAGGGTCTCTAGGGTCTCTCTAGGGTCTCTATAGGGTCTCTAGGGTCTCTATACGGTCTCTATAGGGTTCCTAGGGTCTCTATAGGGTCTCTATAGGGTTTCTAGGGCCTCTATAGGGTCTCTATAGGGTCCCTAGGGTCTCTATAGGGTCTCTATAGGGTTCCTAGGGTCTCTATAGGGTCCCTCGGGTCTCTATAGTGTCTCTAGGGTCTCTCTAGGGTCTCTATAGGGTCTCTAGGGTCTCTCTAGGGTCTCTATAGGGTCTCTATAGGGTTCCAAGGGTCTCTATAGGGTCCCTAGGGTCTCTATAGGGTCTCTAGGGTCTCTCTAGGGTCTCTATAGGGTCTCTAGGGTCTCTATAGGGTCTCTATAGGATCTCTAGTGTCTCTATAGGGTCTCTATAGGGTCCCTATTGTCTCTATAGGGTCTCTATAGGGTTCCTAGGGTCTCTATAGGGTCCCTAGGGTCTCTATAGGGGTCTCTAGGGTCTCTCTAGGGTCTCTAGGGTCTCTCTATGGTCTCTATAGGGTCTCTAGGGTCTCTCTAGGGTCTCTATAGGGTCTCTAGTGTCTCTATAGGGTCTCTATAGGGTCCCTAGGGTCTCTATAGGGTCTCTATAGGGTTCCTAGGGTCTCTATAGGGTCCCTAGGGTCTCTATAGGGTCTCTAGGGTCACTATCGGGACTCTATAGGATCCCTAGGGTCTCTATAGTGTCTCTATAGGGTTCCTAGGGTCTCTATAGGTTCCCTAGGGTCTCTATAGGGTCTCTAGGGCCTCTATAGGGTCTCTATAGGGTCCCTAGGGTCTCTATAGGGTCTCTATAGGGTCCCTAGGGTCTCTATAGGGTCTCTATAGGGTCCCTAGGGTCACTATAGGGTCTCTAGGGTCTCTCTAGGGTCTCTATAGGGTCTCTAGGGTCTCTCTAGCGTCTCTATAGGGTCTCTAGGGTCTCTCTAGGGTCTCTATAGGGTCTCTAGGGTCTCTATAGGGTCTCTATAGGGTCTCTAGGGTCTCTATACGGTCTCTATAGGGTTCCTAGGGTCTCTATAGTGTCTCTATAGGGTCTCTAGGGCCTCTATAGGGTCTCTATAGGGTCCCTAGGGTCTCTATAGGGTCTCTATAGGGTTCCTAGGGTCTCTATAGGGTCCCTAGGGTCTCTATAGTGTCTCTAGGGTCTCTATAGGGTCTCTATAGGGTCTCTATCGGGTTCCTAGGGTCTCTATAGGGTCCCTAGGGTCTCTATAGGGTCTCTAGGGTCACTATAGGGACTCTATAGGGTCCCTAGGGTTTCTATAGGGTCTCTATAGGGTTCCTAGGGTCTCTATAGGGTCCCTAGGGTCTCTATAGGGTCTCTAGGGTCACTATAGGGACTCTATAGGGTCCCTAGGGTTTCTATAGGGTCTCTATAGGGTTTCTAGGGCCTCTATAGGGTCTCTATAGGGTCCCTAGTGTCTCTATAGGGTCTCTATAGGGTTCCTAGGGTCTCTATAGGGTCCCTCGGGTCTCTATAGTGTCTCTAGGGTCTCTCTAGGGTCTCTATAGGGTCTCTAGGGTCTCTATAGGGTCTCTATAGGGTTCCTAGGGTCTCTACAGGGTCTCTATAGGGTCCCTAGGGTCTCTATAGGGTCTCTATAGGGTTCCTAGGGTCTCTATAGGGTCCCTAGGGTCTCTATAGGGTCTCTAGGGTCTTTCTAGGGTCTCTAGGGTCTCTCTATGGTCTCTATAGGGTCTCTAGGGTCTCTATAGGGTCTCTATAGGGTCCCTAGGGTCTCTATAGGGTCTCTATAGGGTTCCTAGGGTCTCTATAGGGTCCCTAGGGTCTCTATAGGGTCTCTAGGGTCACTATAGGGACTCTATAGGGTCCCTAGGGTCTCTATGGGGTCTCTATAGGGTTCCTAGGGTCTCTATAGGTTCCCTAGGGTCTCTATAGGGTCTCTAGGGCCTCTATAGGGTCTCTATAGGGTCTCTAGTGTCTCTATAGGGTCTCTATAGGGTCCCTATGGTCTCTATAGGGTCTCTATAGGGTCCCTAGGGTCACTATAGGGTCTCTAGGGTCTCTCTAGGGTCTCTATAGGGTCTCTAGGGTCTCTCTAGCGTCTCTATAGGGTCTCTAGGGTCTCTCTAGGGTCTCTATAGGGTCTCTAGGGTCTCTATACGGTCTCTATAGGGTTCCTAGGGTCTCTATAGTGTCTCTATAGGGTCTCTAGGGCCTCTATAGGGTCTCTATAGGGTCCCTAGGGTCTCTATAGGGTCTCTATAGGGTTCCTAGGGTCTCTATAGGGTCCCTAGGGTCTCTATAGGGTGTCTAGGGTCTCTATAGGGTCTCTATAGGGTTCCTAGTGTCTCTATAGGGTCCCTAGGGTCTCTATAGGGTCTCTAGGGCCTCTATAGGGTCTCTAGAGCCTCTATAGGGTCTCTATAGGGCCTCTAGTGTCTCTATAGGGTCTCTATAGGGTTCCTAGTGTCTCTATTGGGTCCCTAGGGTCTCTATAGTGTCTCTAGGGTCTCTCTAGGGTCTCTATAGTGTCTCTAGGGTCTCTCTAGGGTCTCTATAGGGTCTCTAGGGTCTCTATAGGGTCTCTATAGGGTTCCTAGGGTCTCTATAGGGTCCCTAGGGTCTCTATAGGGTCTCTAGGGTCTCTCTAGGGTCTCTATAGGGTTCCTAGGGTCTCTATAGTGTCTCTATAGGGTCCCTAGGGTCTCTATAGGGTATCTATAGGGTTCCTAGAGCTCTATATGGTCTCTATAGTGTCTCTATAGGGTCTCTAGTGTCTCTATAGTGTCTCTATAGGGTCTCTAGTGTCTCTATAGGGTCTCTATAGGGTCCCTAGGGTCTCTATAGGGTCTCTATAGGGTTCCTAGGGTCTCTATAGGGTCCCTAGGGTCTCTATAGGGTCTCTAGGGTCTCTATAGGGTCTCTATAGGGTCTCTAGGGTCTCTCTAGGGTCTCTATAGGGTCTCTAGGGTCCCTATAGGGTCTCTATAGGGTCCCTAGGGTCTCTATAGGGTCTCTATAGGGTTCCTAGGGTCTCTATAGGGTCCGTAGGGTCTCTATAGGGTCTCTATAGGGTTCCTGGAGTCTCTATAGTGTCTCTAGGGTCTCTCTAGGGTCTCTATAGGGTCCCTAGGGTCTCTATAGGGTCTCTATAGGGTTCCTAGGGTCTCTATAGGTTCCCTAGGGTCTCTATAGGGTCTCTATAGGGTCTCTAGGTTCTCTATAGGTTCCCTAGGGTCTCTATAGGGTCTCTAGGGTCTCTATAGGGTCTCTATAGGGTCTCTAGTGTCTCTATAGTGTCTCTATAGGGTCCCTAGGGTCTCTATAGGGTCTCTATAGGGTTCCTAGGGTCTCTATAGGGTCTCTATAGGGTCTCTAGGGTCTCTATAGGGTCTCTATAGGGTCCCTAGGGTCTCTATAGGGTCTCTATAGGGTTCCTAGTGTCTCTATAGGTTCCCTAGGGACTCTATAGGGTTCCTAGGGTCTCTATAGGGTCTCTATAGGGTCTCTAGTGTCTCTATAGGGTCTCTTTAGGGTCCCTAGGGTCTCTATAGGGTCTCTATAGGGTTCCTAGGGTCTCTATAGGGTCTCTATAGGGTCTCTAGGGTATCTATAGGGTCTCTATAGGGTCCCTAGGGTCTCTATAGGGTCTCTATAGGGTTCCTAGTGTCTCTATAGGTTCCTTAGGGACTCTATAGGGTTCCTAGGGTCTCTATAGGGTCTCTATAGGGCCTCTAGTGTCTCTATAGGGTCTCTATAGGGTCCCTAGGGTCTCTATAGTGTCTCTATAGGGTCCCTAGGGTCTCTATAGGGTCTCTAGGGTCTCTCTAGGGTCTCTATAGGGTCTCTAGGGTCTCTCTAGGGTCTCTATAGGGTCTCTAGGGTCTCTCTAGGGTCTCTATAGGGTCTCTAGGGTCTCTATACGGTCTCTATAGGGTTCCTAGGGTCTCTATAGGGTCTCTATAGGGTTTCTAGGGCCTCTATAGGGTCTCTATAGGGTCCCTAGGGTCTCTATAGGGTCTCTATAGGGTTCCTAGGGTCTCTATAGGGTCCCTCGGGTCTCTATAGTGTCTCTAGGGTCTCTCTAGGGTCTCTATAGGGTCTCTAGGGTCTCTCTAGGGTCTCTATAGGGTCTCTATAGGGTTCCAAGGGTCTCTATAGGGTCCCTAGGGTCTCTATAGGGTCTCTAGGGTCTCTCTAGGGTCTCTATAGGGTCTCTAGGGTCTCTATAGGGTCTCTATAGGATCTCTAGTGTCTCTATAGGGTCTCTATAGGGTCCCTATTGTCTCTATAGGGTCTCTATAGGGTTCCTAGGGTCTCTATAGGGTCCCTAGGGTCTCTATAGGGTCTCTAGGGTCTCTCTAGGGTCTCTAGGGTCTCTCTATGGTCTCTATAGGGTCTCTAGGGTCTCTCTAGGGTCTCTATAGGGTCTCTAGTGTCTCTATAGGGTCTCTATAGGGTCCCTAGGGTCTCTATAGGGTCTCTATAGGGTTCCTAGGGTCTCTATAGGGTCCCTAGGGTCTCTATAGGGTCTCTAGGGTCACTATCGGGACTCTATAGGATCCCTAGGGTCTCTATAGTGTCTCTATAGGGTTCCTAGGGTCTCTATAGGTTCCCTAGGGTCTCTATAGGGTCTCTAGGGCCTCTATAGGGTCTCTATAGGGTCCCTAGGGTCTCTATAGGGTCTCTATAGGGTCCCTAGGGTCTCTATAGGGTCTCTATAGGGTCCCTAGGGTCACTATAGGGTCTCTAGGGTCTCTCTAGGGTCTCTATAGGGTCTCTAGGGTCTCTCTAGCGTCTCTATAGGGTCTCTAGGGTCTCTCTAGGGTCTCTATAGGGTCTCTAGGGTCTCTATAGGGTCTCTATAGGGTCTCTAGGGTCTCTATACGGTCTCTATAGGGTTCCTAGGGTCTCTATAGTGTCTCTATAGGGTCTCTAGGGCCTCTATAGGGTCTCTATAGGGTCCCTAGGGTCTCTATAGGGTCTCTATAGGGTCCTAGGGTCTCTATAGGGTCCCTAGGGTCTCTATAGTGTCTCTAGGGTCTCTATAGGGTCTCTATAGGGTCTCTATCGGGTTCCTAGGGTCTCTATAGGGTCCCTAGGGTCTCTATAGGGTCTCTAGGGTCACTATAGGGACTCTATAGGGTCCCTAGGGTTTCTATAGGGTCTCTATAGGGTTCCTAGGGTCTCTATAGGTTCCCTAGGGTCTCTATAGGGTCTCTAGGGCCTCTATAGGGTCTCTAGGGCCTCTATAGGGTCTCTATAGGGCCTCTAGGGTCTCTCTAGGGTCTCTATAGGGTCTCTAGGGTCTCTATACGTTCTCTATAGGGTTCCTAGGGTCTCTATAGGGTCTCTATAGGGTCTCTAGGGCCTCTATAGGGTCTCCATAGGGTCCCTAGGGTCTCTATAGGGTCTCTAGGGTCTCTCTAGGGTCTCTGTAGGGTCTCTAGGGTCTCTCTAGGGTCTCTATAGGGTCTCTATAGGGTCCATAGGGTCTCTATAGGGTCTCTATAGGGTCTCTATAGGGTCTCTAGGTTCTCTATAGTGTCTCTATAGGGTCCCTAGGGTCTCTATAGGGTCTCTATAGGGTTCCTAGGGTCTCTATAGGGTCCCTAGGGTCTCTATAGGGTCTCTATAGGGTTCCTAGGGTCTCTATAGGGTTCCTAGGGTCTCTATAGGGTCTCTAGTGTCTCTATAGGGTCTCTATAGGGTCCCTAGGGTCTCTATAGGGTCTCTATAGGGTTCCTAGGGTCTCTATAGGGTCCCTAGGGTCTCTATAGGGTCTCTATAGGGTTCCTAGGGTCTCTATAGGGTCTCTAGGGTCTCTCTAGGGTCTCTATAGGGTCTCTTGGGTCTCTATAGGGTCTCTAGTGTCTCTATAGGATCTCTATAGGGTCCCTAGGGTCTCTATAGGGTCTCTATAGGATCCCTAGGGTCTCTATAAGGTCTCTATAGGGTTCCTAGGGTCTCTATAGGGTTCCTAGGGTCTCTATAGTGCCCGTAGGGTCTCTATAGGGTCTCTATAGGGTTCCTAGGGTCTCTATAGGGTCTCTAGGGTCTCTCTAGGGTGTCTATAGGGTCTCTAGGGTCTCTGTAGGGTCTCTATAGGGTTCCTAATGTCTCTATAGGGTCCCTAGGGTCTCTATAGGGTCTCTATAGGGTTCCTAGGGTCTCTATAGGGTCTCTATAGGGTCTCTAGGGTCTCTATAGGGTCTCTATAGGGTCTCTAGGGTCTCTATAGGGTCTCTATAGGGTCCCTAGGGTCTCTATAGGGTCTCTATAGGGTTCCTAGGGTCTCTATAGGGTCCCTAGGGTCTCTATAGGGTCTCTAGGCTCTCTATAGGGTCTCTATAGGGTCTCTAGTGTCTCTATAGGGTCTCTATAGGGTTCCTAGGGTCTCTATAGGGTCCCTAGAATCTCTATAGCGTCTCTATAGGGTTCCTAGGGTCTCTATAGGGTCTCTAGGGTCTCTCTAGGGTCTCTATAGGGTCTCTCGGGTCTCTATAGGGTCTCTAGTGTCTCTATAGGATCTCTATAGGGTCCCTAGGGTCTCTATAGGGTCTCTATAGGATCCCTAGGGTCTCTATAAGGTCTCTATAGGGTTCCTAGGGTCTCTATAGGGTTCCTAGGGTCTCTATAGGGTCCCTAGGGTCTCTATAGGGTCTCTAAGGTCTCTCTAGGGGTCTCTATAGGGTCTCTAGGGTCTCTCTAGGGTCTCTATAGGGTCTCTAGGGTCTCTATAGGGTCTCTATAGGGTCTCTAGGGTCTCTATACGGTGTCTATAGGTTTCCTAGGGTCTCTATAGGGTCTCTATAGGGTCTCTAGTGTCTCTATAGGGTCTCTATAGGGTCCCTAGGGTCTCTATAGGGTCTCTATAGGGTCTCTACAGGGTTCCTAGGGTCTCTATAGGGTCCCTAGGGTCTCTATAGGGTCTCTATAGGGTTCCTAGGGTCTCTATAGGTTCCCTAGTGTCTCTATAGGGTATCTAGGGCCTCTATAGGGTCTCTATAGGGCCTCTAGTGTCTCTATAGGGTCTCTATAGGGTCCCTAGTGTCTCTATAGGGTCTCTATAGGGTCCCTAGGGTCTCTATAGGGTCTCTAGGGTCTCTCTAGGGTCTCTATAGGGTCTCTAGGGTCTCTCTAGGGTCTCTATAGGGTCTCTAGGGTCTCTATACGTTCTCTATAGGGTTCCTAGGGTCTCTATAGGGTCTCTATAGGGTCTCTAGGGCCTCTATAGGGTCTCTATAGGGTCCCTAGGGTCTCTATAGGGTCTCTATAGGGTTCCTAGGGTCTCTATAGGGTCCCTAGGGTCTCTATAGGGTCTCTAGGGTCTCTCTAGGGTCTCTGTAGGGTCTCTAGGGTCTCTCTAGGGGCTCTATAGGGTCTCTATAGGGTCCATAGGGTCTCTATAGGGTCTCTATAGGGTCTCTATAGGGTCTCTAGGTTCTCTATAGTGTCTCTATAGGGTCTCTAGGTTCTCTATAGGGTCTCTATAGGGTCCCTAGGGTCTCTATAGGGTCTCTATAGGGTTCCTAGGGTCTCTATAGGGTCCCTAGGGTCTCTATAGGGTCTCTATAGGGTTCCTAGGGTCTCTATAGAGTCTCTAGGGTCTCTCTAGGGTCTCTATCGGGTCTCTTGGGTCTCTATAGGGTCTCTAGTGTCTCTATAGGATCTCTATAGGGTCCCTAGGGTCTCTATAAGGTCTCTATAGGGTTCCTAGGGTCTCTATAGGGTTCCTAGGGTCTCTATAGGGTCCGTAGGGTCTCTATAGGGTCTCTATAGGGTTCCTAGGGTCTCTATAGGGTCTCTAGGGTCTCTCTAGGGTGTCTATAGGGTCTATAGGGTCTCTATAGGGTCTCTATAGGGTTCCTAATGTCTCTATAAGGTCCCTAGGGTCTCTATAGGGTCTCTATAGGGTTCCTAGGGTCTCTATAGGGTCTCTATAGGGTCTCTAGTGTCTCTATAGGGCCTCTATAGGGTCCCTATAGGGTCCCCTAGGGTCTCTATAGGGTCTCTATAGGGTTCCTAGGGTATCTATAGGGTCCCTAGGGTCTCTGTAGGGTCTCTAGGCTCTCTATAGGGTCTCTATAGGGTCTCTAGTGTCTCTATAGGGTCTCTATAGGGTTCCTAGGGTCTCTATAGGGTCCCTAGAATCTCTATAGCGTCTCTATAGGGTTCCTAGGGTCTCTATAGGGTCTCTAGGGTCTCTCTAGGGTCTCTATAGGGTCTCTTGGGTCTCTATAGGGTCTCTAGTGTCTCTATAGGATCTCTATAGGGTCCCTAGGGTCTCTATAGGGTCTCTATAGGATCCCTAGGGTCTCTATAAGGTCTCTATAGGGTTCCTAGGGTCTCTATAGGGTTCCTAGGGTCTCTATAGGGTCCGTAGGGTCTCTATAGGGTCTCTATAGGGTTCCTAGGGTCTCTATAGGGTCCCTAGGGTCTCTATAGTGTCTCTATAGGGTCTCTAGTGTCTCTATAGGGTCTCTATAGGGTCCCTAGGGTCTCTATAGGGTCTCTATAGGGTTCCTAGGGTCTCTATAGGGTCCCTAGGGTCTCTATAGGGTCTCTAAGGTCTCTCTAGGGTCTCTATAGGGTCTCTAGGGTCTCTCTAGGGTCTCTCTAGGGTCTCTAGGGTCTCTATAGGGTCTCTATAGGGTCTCTAGGGTCTCTATACGGTCTCTATAGGTTTCTAGGGTCTCTATAGGGTCTCTATAGGGTCTCTAGTGTCTCTATAGGGTCTCTATAGGGTCCCTAGGGTCTCTATAGGGTCTCTATAGGGTCTCTATAGGGTTCCTAGGGTCTCTATAGGGTCCCTAGGGTCTCTATAGGGTCTCTAGGGTCACTATAGGGACTCTATAGGGTCCCCAGGGTCTCTATAGGGTCTCTAAAGGGTTCCTAGGGTCTCTATAGGTTCCCTAGGGTCTCTATAGGGTCTCTAGGGCCTCTATAGTGTCTCTATAGGGCCTCTAGTGTCTCTATAGGGTCTCTATAGGGTCCCTAGGGTCTCTATAGGGTCTCTATAGGGTCCCTAGGGTCTCTATAGGGTCTCTAGGGTCTCTCTAGGGTCTCTATAGGGTCTCTAGGGTCTCTCTAGGGTCTCTATAGTGTCTCTAGTGTCTCTATACGGTCTCTATAGCGTTCCTAGGGTCTCTATAGGGTCTCTATAGGGTCTCTAGGGTCTCTATAGGGTCTCTATAGGGTTCCTAGGGTCTCTATAGGGTCTCTAGGGTCTCTCTAGGGTCTCTATAGGGTCTCTAGGGTCTCTATACGGTCTCTAGTGTCTCTATAGGATCTCTATAGGGTCCCTAGGGTCTCTA
>NW_027069287.1:0-61344 GCF_037157495.1 Lathamus discolor | reverse complement strand
TATGCGAATGGGAAGTCACCACCGCAGCCGGGTGCCCAAGGGGCTGCCCCACCACGTACCCGCGCGACACAGACGGAGCAGAACCAGTCACCCTCGGGCACCTCGCTCATCTTGGGCCGGTGGCAGTAGAGGTGGCAGCCGCGGTCGCAGCCGTCTCGCCGGCACACGAGGCAGGTCTGTGGGGAGCGCGGCTCAACCACGGCCCCACCACCACCGCCATGCCCAGCCGCTCCGGCCCTGGTCCTCACCACTCTGTTGACCGACTTCTCCCAGGCAATGGACTTCTCGAGCTGGTGGATGCAGAGGGAGACCTGGGCTGCGCTGCGGCACCGCTCCAGCGTCTGCCGCCACGTCCGGACGCGCGGCGTGATCTCGTAGGCTCTGCGATGGAGCAGCAGGGATCAACGGGGATCGATGGAGGGGAGGGATCCATTCGCATCCCGCGGCAGGAGAAGGGGGGCTCACATCTCGGTGGGGCCCAGGCTCAGCTCCTCGGCGCTGCTCAGCACCGCTTTCTCCACCACCACCTCGTGCAGGGGCCAAAGCGGCTCCTTGAGGTAGCGCCGCTCCACGTTCTGCTCCAGCGCCGCCAGGCGCAGCACGGCCAGGTCCAGCGGGTTGGTGCGCTCCCGGCGCAGCGGCATCCCGTCCCGCCGGCTCCGCACCGTGATGTCCTCCAAGGGCTCCACTTTGTGCTCGCAGTACCGCAGGTCCTCCCGCGTGGAGTCGGGGCTGGGGCACGTCCAGCCCTGCGGGGTAAGAGAGGGTCAGGATGGGTACCGGGATGCAGGCACCGCGCCGCGCCGCCCCGGCACCCACCCGGATCTGCAGGTCGGCCATCAGTACGCGCTGCTCCAGCTCCTCCACCCACTGCAGCACGGCCAGGTCGGTCTCGTAGGCTCGATCCATCACCGACCACCGGGCCAGGGCTTCCTGAGACACGGCGGCTCCGGCCGCCTCGGGGCGCGGGTGGAAGATGGGGTCTGCAGGGGGAGAATGCAGAGAAGGGGACGTGGGTCACAGAAAGGGAGGGGGAACGCACAGAAGGGGAGGGGGGATGCATAAAAAGGGATGGGGAATGCACAGAACGAGACTGGGGACACAGAAGGAGATGGGGGTAATAGAGAAGGGGATGGGGAATGAATAGAAAGGGATGGAGAATGCATAGAAGGAGATTGGGGATGCATAGAAGGGGATGGGGAATGCACAGAAGGGGATGGGGGATGCATAGAAGGGGATAGGGGTCACATAGGAGGGGATGGGGGTCACATAGAAGGAGATGGGGAATGCATAGAAAGGGATGGGGAATGAACAGAAGGGAATGGGGAATGCACAGAAGGAGACTGGGGACACATAGAAGGAGATGGGGGTAATAGAAAAGGGGATGGGGAATGCATAGAAAGGGATGGAGAATGCATAGAAGGAGATTGGGGATGCACAGAAAGGGATGGGGTCACATCGGAAGGGATGTGGGATCGGAGGGGATGCGGGATCGGAGGGGATGCGGGATCAGAGCGGGATGCGGGATCGGAGGGGATGCAGGATCAGAGGGGATGCAGGATCGGAGGGGATGCAGGATCAGAGGGGATGCAGGATCAGAGGGGATGCAGGATCAGAGGGGATGCAGGATCGGAGGGGATGCAGGATTGGAGGGGATGCAGGATCAGAGGGGATGCAGGATCGGAGGGGATGCAGGATCGGGTCGGACGCGGACCGGGGCGGCCGCGGGCAGTACCGGTGCTGGCGCGCAGGCAGACCTCCCGCAGGAACTCCTTGTGCTTGGTGAGGTGCTTGTGCAGCGCCTTCTCCCGGATGCCCCTCGGGTGCAGCGCCCGCGCCACGGCCTCCAGCTCCTCGGGGTGCTGCAGCCACCACCACCCGCTCTGCATCTCTGCGGGGGCACGGCAGCGCTCAGCAGCGCCCAGCATCACCCAGCACCGCTCAGCACCGCCCAGCACCGCTCAGCATCGCTCAGCACCGCCCAGCAGCGCCCAGCACCGCCCAGCATCGCTCAGCACCGCTCAGCACCGCCCAGCACCGCCCAGCACCGCCCAGCACCGCTCAACAGCGCCCAGCAGCGCTCAGCACCGCGGTCTCACCGGGGGGCACCGGCTGCTCCGTTTGCTGCGTCAGCAACTTCTGCTCCATCTGCTTGAAGAACTTGGTCGGGGGCCGCCCCCGGCGCTTGGGCTGCCCCCCTGGGGGGTCCAGGCTGCCCCGGCTCCTGGGGCAGGCGCCGTGGGTCCTGGTGCCGGCGGGGACCGGAGTGGAAGCGAGCAAAGGAGCCGTGGGCTCGTCGGTGGGGAGGCCGTTGAGCTGGTGGGGATGGAGGGGGTCAGGTGGGGATGGAGGGGGTCAAAAGGGGATGGAGGAGGCAGAAGGGGATGGAGAGGGACAGAAGGGGATGGAGAGGGGCAGAAGGGGATGGAGGGGGGCAGATGAGGATGGGGGGGGAGAAAGGGATGGAGGGGGGCAGAAAGGGATGGAGGGGGTCAAAAGGGGATGGAGGGAGCGGAAGGGGATGGCTGGGGACAGCCCCACTCCTCAGCCCCAGACCCCCGTGGTGTTCCTGGGCTCAGCGCCCCCCGTGCCAGGCAGGGGCCCCATCCTGCTCCCCCCAGCACGCACCTGCCTGGCCGTGCCCTTGGGCTGTGCGCCGGAGGCGGCAGCGGGGGGGGCTCGGTCCTCGCAGGGGGTGCGGGGCAGGACATGGAACCAGGGCCCCCTCTTGTCCCGAGGGGCACCCTCCTCTTCCTCTTCCTCTTCCTCCTCTTCCTCCTCCTCGGCGGGGTCCGATGGGGCCTCGGGCACCGGGAGCCCCGCGTCCCCCTTGCCGGGGCTGCTGTCGGGGGTGAGCACGGAGCCCTTGAGCAGGGAGGCCTGGGTCTGGCTGAGCCAGGACAGGAACGCCGACTGGCTGAGGTCGTGCTGGCTCTGCCCCACGGCCACCGGCTCCTCCAGCGCCCCATTGAGCAGGGGCGGGGGGGGCCGGGGCCCGCAGTGCTGGGGCAGCTCCTCCTTGCTCTTGCGGGGCCGGCCACGGGACCGCGCCGCCGGGGGGGGCACCCGGGTGGCCACGGGCACCGGCACCGGCTCCGGCTTCACCGGGGGCACCTTCTCCTCGGGGGGCTCCGGCTCTGCGGCTGCAAGGGGGGGAGATGGATGGGGCGTTGGGAGCCAGCCCCCTATGTGTTGGGGTGGGGGGGGGGGTTCCCCTGCATCCCTGCCCCACACTCACCCTCCGCGCCCTCCACGAAGATGCCGCCCAAGTGGGGCAGGACCCAGTAGCGCCGCCGGTACCGGTCCTGCCCCAGCGCCGCCGCCCGCAGCGTCTGCGAGGAATGGAGCAGCTTCTTGCGGAAGAACATTTGCCTCTATGGGGAGAGCGCAGCGTGGGGATGGGCCCCACGGTGGGGCTGGACCCCCCCCCCCCCAGCCCCATAGCGCGCTCACCTTGGCCAACTTCTCGATCTGCCGCTCGAGCTCGGGGATGCTGGAGCCGGAGGTGTCGAGCTGGGGGCAGGATGGGAGCAGTGAGGGAGCAGCGATGGAGCCCCAGCCCCATGTCCGCCCCATATCCGCCCCACGGCCGCGCCCCACGGGACACCCACCTCGTCCTCCCTGCGGCAGCGGCGGCCCCGGTTCTCCTCCTCCTCCTCCTCGTCCAGGTCCAGCGCTGGGTCCTCGGTGAGGCGGGAGCTGCGCCGGCGCCGCCCGGCCTCCAGCCCCGTGATCTCCGACTCCGGGCGCCCGGTCCTCTTGGCCAGGGCCACCTTGAGCCTGCCCCACACAGCACGGGGCTCACTGCCTGCCCCATTGCCCATCCCATTGCCTGCCCCATTGCCCCATTGCCCCATTGCCCCATTGCCCATCCCATTGCCTGCCCCATTGCCCCATTGCCCATCCCACTGCCTGCCCCATTGCCCATCCAATTGCTTGCCCCATGGCCTCATTGCCCATCCCGCTGCCTGCCCCACTGCCTCATTGTCCATCTCATTGCCTGCCCCATTGCCCCACTGGGGACCTGGCTCCACCACATTCATTCTGAGGCCCCCAGCCCTGGGACATGGAGGGGGAGAAGAAGAGGCCACAAACAGGACCCCCTGTGTCAATGGGGCACATGCAGCAGGATGAGGTTTGTCAATGGGGCACAGGCAGCAGGCCCCACTGCATCAATGGGGCACAGGCAGCAGTATGCGGTTTCTCAATGGGGCACACTCAGCAGGACCCACTGCATCAATGGGGCACACACAGCAGGACGCACTGCATCAATGGGGCACACTCAGCAGGACACACTGCATCAATGGGACACACTCAGCAGGATGTGCTCCATCAATGGGGCGCACTCAGCAGCCCCTGCTCCATCAATGGGGCGCACTCAGCAGCCCCTGCTCCATCAATGGGGCGCACTCAGCAGCCCCTGCTCCATCAATGGGGTGCACTCAGCAGCCCCTGCTCCATCAATGGGTCACACTCAGCAGCCCCTGCTCCATCAATGGGACACACTCAGCAGGATGTGCTCCATCAATGGGGCGCACTCAGCAGCCCCTGCTCCATCAATGGGACACACTCAGCAGGCCCCCCTGCACCCATGGGGCACCGGCAGTGGGACCCCCCAGCAGCACCCACCTGCGCAGCCGCCCCTCGATGATCCACTTGTTCTTGCGGTAGCCGGCCATGCTCTCCAGGCTCTTGTCGATCTCGCTGCAGGGAGATGCCGTTGGGAAGGGGCCGGGGCCAAGGGGGGGGGGGGGTCGGGATCAGCTCTGCCCCCCCCCCCCGCCCCAGCCCCGGTTCCTCGACCCCCACCTGATGATGAGGGCGCTGCTGTTGAGCTCATCCACCAGGAAGGCCAGGATGGAGGCTTTGGTGGCCGGCGGCAGCGCCTGGAAGGGTTTGGTCCTGAGCCCCTCGCAGAGCTCCTCGCCCGCCCCGTGCGCCGTCAGGAAGCAGCGCAGGATCTCGGACACGGTCTCCCGGGTCAGGCTGATCTCCGACACCTTCTCCCCCAGGATCTTCAGGGACTGGGAGCAGCAAAGGGAGGGATCAGGCCCCCCACGGATGGGAGAAACGGGATCCGAAGGGGGGGGCAGGAGCATCCCAAGGGCTGCCTGCGCATCCCTGTCCCCAGCCTGCGGCACCCAGGGCATCACAGGCGCCGATAGCCCAGCCTGGCCGGGAATGGGGCTGGGAATGGGGCAAGGGATCAGGGCTAGGGCAAGGGGTGGAAATGGGGTCAGGATTAGGGCCGTGATTGGGGCAGGGATCGGGGTCAGGAATGGGGTAGGGATTGGGGTCAGGGGTGGGATGGAAGCAGGAATGGGGCAGGGATTGGGGCTGGGGCCAAGAAAGGGATTAGGGGCAGGATCGGGGTCAGGAATGGGGCAGGGAATGGGGCATGGATTAGGGCTGGGCCTGGAATCAGAGCAGGAAGTGGGGTTGGAATTGGGTCTGGGGCAGGACTTGTAGCTGGGATCAGGGCTGGGACCAGGGCCAGGACTGAGGCAGGAAATGGGGACTGGGTTCAGGATGGGGCAGGGATCAGGGCTGGAATCAGGGCAGGGAATGGGGCTGGGATGGGGACGATGTCTCCCCTCACCTGGCAGTACAGGGGCAGGGATGGGATGGGGATGGGATCCGGGCAGGGATGGGATGGGATAGGATGAGGACCACATCTTCCTCACCTGGCAGTACTGGGGCAGGGATGTGATGGATGGGGAAGGGATCAGAGCAGGGATGGGATGGGATGGGGATGGGATGAGGACCACATCTCCCTCACGCGGCAGTACTGGGGCAGGGATGGGATGGGATGAAATGGGATGGGGATGGGATGGGATTGGATGAGGATGGGATGGGATGAGGACCATGTCTCCCTCACTTGGCAGTACTGGGGCAGGGATGCAATGGGATGGGGAGGGGATCAGGGCAGGGATGGGATGGGATGGGGATGGGATGGGGATGGGACGGGGATGGGGATGGGATGGAGATGGGATGGATGGGGATGGATGGGGATGGGATGGGGATGGGGATGGATGGGGATGGGATGGGGATGGGGATGGGGATGGGATGGATGGGGATGGGATGGATGGGGATGGGATGGGGATGGGATGGATGGGGATGGGGATGGGATGGGATAGATGGGGATGGGATGGGATAGATGGGGATGGAGGGGGATGGGATGGGATGGATGAGGATGGGGATGGGATGGGATGGGGATGGGATGGGGATGGATGGGGATGGATGGGGATGGGATGGGATGGATGGGGATGGGGATGGATGGGGATGGGATGGGGATGGGATGGGGCCCACGTCTCCCTCACCTGGCAGTACTGGGGCAGGCCCGGGTCGCCGAGCGCGGCGCGCAGCAGCCTCACGAGCAGGTCCTGCAGCCGCCCCGCGCTGTCGCCCAGCCCCAGCAGCCCCTCCTGCAGCGCGCTCAGGCTCGGCACGTCCCGGCCGGGCTCCAGCCCCAGCACGCGCCCGTAGCTCTGCAGGAACTCCACCACCGCCAGGCACCGCGAAAAGGCAGCGCCCGGCAGCACCAGCCCCGGGATGCGCGACAGCGCCGGCAGCGGCTGCGGGACCGGGATGGGGCGGTCAGAGGCACCGGCGCAGGGCGATGGCAGCACCGCTGCCCCGGCGCCGTCCCCATGGCCGGTACCTGGTGGTCCCCGAGGCACATGTCCTCCGTCGGCTTCTTCATCTCCTCCAGCAGGAGCTGGTGCCGCTGCCGCTGCTCCCGGCGCCGCTGGGCCGCCAGCCCCTGCTCTGCCCTGCGAGCGCCTTTCCCCTTCTTCTCCTTGGGACGGGCTTTGTCTTTGCCCTTCTCCGCTTTGCCCTTCTTCTCCTTGGCCTAAGGAGCCGGAGGGGGGGATGCACGGAGGGGGGGGGATGCATGGGGGGGGGGATGCATGGGGGGTATGCATGAGGGGGATGCATGGGGGGGATGCATGGGGGGGATGCATGGGGGGGAATGCATGGGGGGGATGCATGGGGGGGGAATGCATGGGGGGGAATGCATGGGGGGGGATGCATGAAGGGGGGAATACATGGGGGGGGGATGCATGGAGGGGGAGGAATGCATGGGGGGGATGCATGGAGGGGGGGATGCATGGGGGGGGGAATGCACGGAGGGGGGACAGCTCCATCCCTCCCCTCTCCCTGCCGCTCCCCCCCCCGCGCTCACCTTGCACTTCTTCTTGGCCTCCTTCACCCTGGGTGCTTTGGCTTCCTGCTTCTGCTTGTTCTTAGCCTGGAAGGGACCAAACCCAGCTCAAGAACCCAATGGGCCCCCCCCCCCCCAAACCAAATCCCCCCCACCCCCCCACCCCCCGCATCCCCCCCGCACCTTCCTCCTCATCTTCTTCTTGATCTTGCTCATTTTCAGCTTCTCCTCCTCGCTCAGCACCTCTACGGGAGCAGAGAGGGATGGAGCCGGGGCCCCACGGCCGGGTCCCCTTCGTGCCCCCCCCCGCCCCGTCCAGCACCACGGGGCCGTACCCTGGGCCTCGAGCCTCCTGAGCAGCCGCGCGTCCGTCTTGCTGAGCAGCTCCAGCATCCGCGCCTTGGGGGGGCGGCCCCGGCCGCGCTTGGCCCCCGGCGCCTCCTTGGCCTTGGGCTTCTCGGCGTTGCGGGGCCGCCCGCGCTTGCCGGTGATGGCCTGGATGCGGGCCGGGATCTCCTCGGGGCTCAGCTTCACCCATTGCGGGCCCTGAGCAGGGATGCGGGGTCAGCGGGGGGGGGGGGGATGGGGGGGGATGTGGGGGGGATGGGGGGGCATGGGGGTTGGGGGGGTATGCGGGGGTACATGGGGGGGCATGGGGGGGGCATGGGGGGGTCTTGGGGGGGATATGGGGGGGACATGGGGGCAGAAGGGGGGCATGGGGGGGCATGGGGGGGGAAGGTGGGGGCATGTGGGGGGGATGGGGGGGCATGGGGGTTGGGGGGGTATGCGGGGGTACATGGGGGGGCATGGGGGGCATGGGGGGGGCATGGGGGGGTCTTGGGGGGGATATGGGGGGAACATGGGGGCAGAAGGGGGGCATGGGGGGGCATGGGGGGGGAAGGTGGGGGCATGTGGGGGGATGGGGGGGCATGGGGGCGACATGGGGGGCATGGGGGGAAAGGGGGACATGGGGGGGAAGTGGGGGGGGAAGTGGGGGGGACATGGGGGGGTCTTGGGGGGGATATGGGGAGGACATGGGGGCAGAAGGGGGGCATGGGAGGGGGAAGGTGGGGGCATGTGGGGGGGATGGGGGGGGAAGGTGGGGCATGGGGGGGTGTGGGGAGAGACATGGGGGGCGACATGGGGGGCATGGGGGGAAAGGGGGGGGCATGGGGGGGAAGATGGGGGGGAAGGGGGGGGATATAGGGAGGACATGGGGGTGGATGGGGGGGCATGGGGGGAGGGGGGAATGGGGGGGGCATTGGGGGGACATGGGGGGGAAGGGGGGGCATGGAGGGGGCATGGGGGGGAAGGGAGGGGGATGGGGGGGCATGGGGGGCAGGGGGGTCATGAGGGGGACACATGGGGGGGTCATGGTGGGGGGGCGCCCCCATCCCCACCTCCGGCGTCTCCCGCTCCTCATAGAAGTCCCCCACGGGCATCCGGGGGCTGAAGCTGAAGTGCTCGCGGCGCACGTCCTGCACCACGTTCCTGCTCAGGTACTGCGGAGGAGGAGGAGGAGGGGGATGAAGGCAGCGATGGGGTGTGGGGCTGGGGGGGGGCTCAGGGGCCGGGGGCTCCGGGCTGCCCCCAGTACCTTGATCACCTCCGGGAACTGCTTCATCCTCTTCCCGCAGGGGCCGTAGTACCACGTCTCCCCCTGCCAGCGGTGGTTCCCCTTCTTGATGCGCACCTCGCGCCTCCACCTGCGCGCAGGCAGCGTCAGCCCCGTGCTATGGGGCAGCCGTGGGGCAGCCGTGGGGCAGGAGGGGACACAACACACACACACACACACACGTACCCGTGCTGCAGGGGGAAGCGCACCTCCTCCTGCGTGGCGATGCGGCGGCGCGGGGCATCGCCTGTGGGGCAGGGGATGGGCACTGGGCTTGGTGCTTGGGGGGCTCATAGGGGGGGTGATGGGGAGGAGGGGGGGGGGGGGGGGGGGGTCCGGACCTACCTGGTGCTGAGGAGCTCAGCGCCGCGGCCCCCGCTGCGGATGGAGCCTCGGGGCTGCTGTCGGCGCCTTCCTCCTCCTCCTCCTCCTCCTCGGATGGGGCCGGGGACCCCCCCGGGGGGTCCAGCTCCAGGGACCCCGACTCCCCAGCCCCACGTGGCTGCTGCTGTTCAGGTCCACGCTGCTCTCTATGGGGCCAAGGGCAGGGAGCTCACCGCCTGCCCTGCCCCAGAGACCACCCCCCCCCCCCCAATGCTGCTACAAGGGGGGTGGTACCCAGAGCGCATCCCCACGCTGTCCCCATAGCCCCGCTGTGGGGCTCGTACCGTGCAGTGCGGGCGAGCCGGGCCCGGCGAGCAGCGGGGGGGGCAGGAGGCTGAAGGGGCCATCGTGCAGGTCGGGGGGGTCCCCGAGGGGGGATTTGTCGCTCACGAGCTGCGCAGCATCCATGGCATAGAGATCCCCGGCGCCGGGGTCTGGGGGGGGGGGGGAAGCAGCAGGGATGGGGGCTGAGGTTGGGGGGCGGGCACAGACCCACATCCCCCCCCCCCCCCCCCCCACAAAGGGGACCGGCACCGGAGGGGTTAAAAGGGCTCCGGAGCCCCCGGCCCCGCCTCCGAGCGCTGGAAGCGGAGCCCAAAATGGCCGAGGCGCGGAAGTCGGGCGCTGAGCGCCCGCCCCGTCGTGGCCCCCCCCCCGGCCCTCCCCTTCCCTACCTGCGCCCAGCGGCCCGAAGGGCTCCAGGGGGTCCTCGCTGAGGATGGGGGCATCCTCCAAGGGGGGGGCGAGGGGAGACGCGGCCCCCAGCCCCGGCCCCCCCGCGCCGGGGGCAGCCCCGTTGTAGCCGCACATCTTCAGGTCTAAAGGGAAGGATGGAGACGTCGCGCACCCCACAGCGAGCGATGGGGATGGGGCCAGCCCCACAGCGAGCGATGGGGATGGGGCCAGCCCTACAGCGAGCGATGGGGATGGGGCCAGCCCCACAGCGAGCGATGGGGATGGGGCCAGCCCCACAGCGCCCGCAGCACCGGGACCTACCCGGCTGCGCCTCCTCCAGCTCCATGCTGCCCACGAGCCCGCCGCCGTTCTCCGCCAGCGCGGCCGGGATGTCCTTGGCGGTGGTGGCGGTGGCATCGCCGCCTCCATCCCCGGTCCCCGGCTCCTCCGCGAAGGGCTGAGCTGCCCCATAGAACCCGGCGGGGCCCGTTGGGCATCAGCTCGAAGCTCTGCTCGTGGAAGGAGTCGTAGAGCTCCTGCGAGTCGAAGTTGAGCCCCATAGCGCCGGCGCTGCCGTTGCCCACAGCTCCTGGGCGGGCGGGCGCAGGTTGGTGCCGTGGCCCGGGGACCGGGGCTCGGTGCCGTTGAGGGGGAAGAGCGGCGGCGTGGAGGAGCGCCCGTCCTTGAGGCCGCCGGCACCGGGGCCGGGGTAGGGGCCGTAGTCCCATAGGCAGTCGTAGGGGCGCAGGGGCTGCGCGCCCGCGGGCGGCGAGCTGGGGGCCAGGGGCCCTGAAGTGCTGGGGTGCGAGACGGTGGAGAAGCCATTGAGGTTCATGCCCCCGTTGAGACCTGGCAGGGAGACACGGAGCCGATGCTCGAGGGGGCTGCTGCCGCGACCGCTGCCCGCGGCCACGGCTCCCCGCGCGCCGGGACCGGCTCCGGATGCCGCGGATTAACCGGATGCTTGGAATCAGCTGATGGGGTAAATCCAGCGGTTCCAGCCCCGAGGGGGACACCACGGCCCCAGTGGGGATGCGATAACACCTACAGGGACACCATGGCTCCTATGGGGACACCACAGCCCTATGGGGACTCTATGGCCTGTATGGGGATGCAATAACACCTATAGGGCACCATGGCCCCTATGGGGACACCATGACCCCTATGGGGACACCATGACCCCTATGAGGACACAACAGCCCCTATGGGGACACAATAGCCCTATGGGGACACCATAGCCCCTATGGGGACACCATAGCCCCTATGGGGACACCATGGCCCTATGGGGACACCACAGCCCTATGGGGACACCACAGCCCTATGGGGACACCACAGCCCTATGGGAACACCATGGCCCCTATGGGGACACAGTAACCCCTATGGGGACACAGTAACCCCCATGGGGACACCATGGCCCCTATGGGGACACAATAGCCTCTATGGGGACACCATGGCCCCTATGGGGACACAATAGCCCCTATGGGGACACCATGGCCCCTATGGGGACACAGTAACCCCTATGGGGACACAGTAACCCCTATGGGGACACAGTAACCCCTATAGGGACACAGTAACCCCTATGGGGACACAATAGCCCCTATGGGGACACCATGGCCCCTATGGGGACACAGTAACCCCTATAGGGACACCATAGCCCCTATGGGGACACAGTAACCCCTATAGGGACACCATAGCCCCTATGGGGACACAATAGCCCCTATGGGGACACAGTAACCCCTATGGGGACACAGTAACCCCTATGGGGACACAGTAACCCCTATAGGGACACAGTAACCCCTATGGGGACACAGTAACCCCTATGGGGACACAGTAACCCCTATGGGGACACAGTAACCCCTATGGGGACACAGTAACCCCTATGGGGACACTTACTTTTCCCTTGTGGGGAGAAGCCGAGCGCGGAGCCGGGGCCGAAGGGGCCGTCCCCGGAGGCAGAGGCCGCTTTGGGTCCCGAGGCAGCGGAGGTGAAGCCCAAGGGGGAGTTCGCTTCCATGGCTGCAGAGGGGACGAGAGGCGACGGCGGCGCGGGATGAGCTCCGTGCCAGGGCCCCGGGGGGCATCGCCGGTGAGAGCCGGTGCCCCCCAACCCCGAGCTCTGCCCCCCATCGGGGGTCACGGCCGCAGCCGGATCCTCAGCGACCTTCACCGGGGGGGAGCAGCTTTGAGCCCCCCCCCCCCCCCCCAGCACCGAGCGATGGGGACGGGACCCGGCTGCGCCCCACAAGTGGGTGCCGTGGGGCAGCGGAGGAGATGGGAGCCCCGGTGCGGCCCCGATGGCCCCATGGCGGCCACGGGGATTTCATCACACCCGGCCCCGCTGCAGGGCCCCGGTGATGCAGGCACCGGAGGAACCCGTATGGGTGGTGACGGCGCTGCCGGGGGGTGGGCACCGGGGCAGCACCGGGGCTGGGGGTCAGAGCGGGGGGAATGGGATGCGCTGGGTGCAGGTGGGATGGGATGGACGGGATGGGATGGACGGGATGGGATGGATGGGATGGGATGGATGGGATGGGGGGGCCCGGTTCCCCCCCCCCCGGCACCGGCACGTGACCGGGAATGGAGCCGCAAACCGGGCCATGGGGAGCGACCGGAGCCGGGCCACGGAGCCGGGTCCCCACCGAGCCCGGTGCCGTGGAGCCGGCAGCACCGGGGCCCGGACACGACCCCGGTTCCGAAGGACGGCCCCGGCCCAAGGAGCCGCCGGCACCGGGGCCTCGAACCGGGCACTTCCCGGCCGCTTCCTGCAGGGGGGGATGTGGGGGCCGGCACCGGGAACCCCCCCTTTGCCAACGGCGGGGACGCCCCCGTCCCTATGCAAGGACCCCCCCAAAACCGGGTCCCGTTGGGATGGAGGAGCCCCCCCCCCTCCCCCCCCCTCCGCAAAGGGGGGGGGCGGAACCGGGCGGGGGGAGGGGCACGGGGACTCCCTTTACGTGCGGGATGGGGGGGAGGGCACCGAGTGCCGGTAACGATGGGGGGGGGGGGGCAGGGGGGTGTTTTACCGGTCACCGCAGGCGGCGCAGGGGGGAGGGGATTCCTCCCCTCCCCCACCCCTCCCGCACGGGCCCGCAACCGCTTCCCCCCCCCCCCCCCCCCCCCCCGTTAACAGCCGCGGCCGCGCGCTCCCGGTGCCGTTACCGGTGCCGTTCCCGTGCCCGTGCCCCCGCCCCGGGCCCGGCTCAGGCGTTGCTCATGGCTCGGGCCCTCCGCACGGACCGGGCCGGGCCCGGGCGGCGGCGGCGGCGGCGGCGGCGCAGGGCAGGAAGCGGCGGCCCCAGCTCCGCCCCCCCCCCCCCCCCTCCTCCCCTCCCCTCCCCCCCCCCCCGGCGCACGTCACCGCCGCCGCGATCGCGTCACCGGGAGCGGCGCGCGCGTCACCGGGAAAGGGAGGGGGGGGGGGGGGAGGGGAAGGGGGGAGGGGGGGTGGAGCCAAGCGCCCACGTGGGGGAGGGGGGGATTCCCCCCGCTCTGACCCCCCCCCCCCCCCCCACCCCCAAACGCAGCCCGACCCCCGGGATCCCCGCTGACGTCACGCGGGGCGCAGGGCCCCGGTACCGGTTGTGGACGGGGGGGGGGGGGGGGGTTGGTGCGGTCCCAAAGGGAATGGGGGGGGGAGGGGGGGGGGATATCCCGGCCCCGAGCGCGACAGCGCGGGGGGGGCCCCGTGGTGCTGCCTCCGGTCACCGGGACGTGGGCCCCGGTACAGCCGTTGGGGGGGGGGGGCTCCGTGCCCCGTCCAGGGCGGACCTACGGGGGGGGGGGGGCAGCCCCGGTGCGTACCTATAGAGCGGGGGGGACCCCGGTACCTCCTATGGGGTGCGGGGGGCAGCCCCGATGCGCATCTATGGGGGGGGGAGCCCCGGTACGTACCTACGGAAGGGTGCGGGGGGGGGGGGGGGCAGCCCCGGTGCCCGCCCGGCGCGCTCCCGGTGCCGGTCCCGGTGTCGCGCAGGTGCTCCCGGCCCCGCGTGATGTCAGCGGCCGCCACCGCCCCCTCCGCCGCGGGGACGCGCCGCCATTTAAAGGGACCGCGGCCCCGGTTGGGTTCTGGGTGTTCCCCCCCCCCCCCACCTCCCTCCACCTTTAACCCGGGGGTGCAGCGCTTGTGGGGACCCCCCCATTGCGAACCCAGCCCTGAGCCCCCCGGTGCTCCCGGTACCGTGCCCCCCCCCCCCCGGTGAAGCTGCAGCAGCCGTGGCCATAGGGCTTTGTGCTGCAAAATGGTGGAGCCCCAATGGGGGGGACACCAGGACCAGGCCCCCCCCCCCCCCCATGACAACCGGCTTGGGGGTGCGTTTGTGTGACCCCCATCTCCTACACCCCCCCCCCCCAACTTGAACCCATTCCCCCCCCCCCGTAGCTCACACGAGGCCGCCGGGGGTGTTTTCAACTGATGTTTTATTGGAAATGTTAAATATTGGGGAGGGGGAGGTCCCGGTGGGGGGGTCCGGTTTTGGGGGGGGGGGGGGGGGGCCACATTCAAGCGTGTTCTTCAGCCAACTTCTCCGCCTTGGCCACCGCCTCCTCGATGGGCCCCACCATGTAGAAGGCTTGCTCTGGGAGATGGTCGTATTCACCTGGGGGGAGATGGGGTGTGAAGAGAAAGGAGGGGGGGGGGGGGGACACCCCCAAAACATCCGTGTGTGTCCCACCCCCCCATCCTGGTTCTTTTTGTACCTGCCAGGATCTGCTTGAAGCCCTTGATGGTCTCCTGCAGCGGCACCAGTTTGCCCATGTGGCCGGTGAAGACCTCGGCCACTTGGAAGGGTTGGGATAAGAAGCGTTGGATCTTGCGCGCCCGCGCCACCGTCAGCTTGTCCTCCTCGGAGAGCTCGTCCATGCCCAGGATGGCGATGATGTCCTGCAGGGACTTATAGTCCTGCAAAGAGAGCAGAAAACGGGGGGGGGCGAGGGTGAGCGGCTCCACGTGCACCCCCCTAGCTTCCTACGGGGGGCAGCCCTGGATCCCTCACCTGCAGGATCTTCTGCACCCCTCGAGCCACGTCGTAGTGCTCGGGCCCCACGATGTTGGGGTCCATGATGCGGGAGGTGGAGTCCAAGGGGTCCACGGCGGGGTAGATGCCCAGCTCGGCGATGGCGCGGGACAGCACGGTCGTGGCGTCCAAGTGGGCGAAGGTGGTGGCAGGGGCAGGGTCGGTCAAGTCGTCGGCTGGCACGTAGATGGCCTGGGGAGGGAGGGGACGATGGGGATGGAGGGGACACGAAGGGGATGGAGGGGACAATGGGGATAGGAGGGGATGGTAACAGGAGGGGATGATGGGGACAGGAAGGGACAATGGGGATAGGAGGGGGTGATGGAGGTAGGAAGGGACAATGGGGTATACAAAGCGGTAATGATGACAGGAAGGGATGATGAGGACAGGAGGGGATGATGGGGTCAAGAAAGGACGATGGGGACAAGAAAGGACGATGGGGACAAGAAAGGACGATGGGGACAGGAAGGGACGATGGGGACAGGAGGGGACGATGGGGACAGGAGGGGACGATGACACAGCATCCTCAGGGCGCACAATGCAGTCGTAGCCTCACCTGTACGGAGGTGATGGATCCCTTGCGCGTGGTGGTGATCCTCTCCTGCATGGTGCCCATATCGGTGGCCAGGGTGGGCTGGTAGCCCACGGCAGAGGGGATCCTCCCCAACAGAGCTGATACCTTGGTGGGGGGGGGATACAGAGGCTCTGAGGGACTGCACAAGTGGATGGAGGGGGGGGTCACAGAGGGGCTGGTGCTGAGCACCCACCTCGGAGCCAGCCTGGGTGAAGCGGAAGATGTTGTCGATGAAGAGCAGCACGTCCTGACCCTCCTGGTCCCTGAAGTATTCGGCCACCGTCAGCCCGGTCAGGGCCACCCTGGCGCGGGCACCGGGGGGCTCGTTCATCTGCCCATAGACCAGAGCGACCTGCGGGCGAGGACAGGGGGTGGGCACGGTGCTACCGGTGCCCCCCCCCAACCCTGCTTCAGGAGACCCCCTTCTCTCTACCTTGGAGGTGGCATCTTTGAGGTTGATGACCCCAGACTCGATCATCTCGTGGTACAAGTCATTGCCCTCGCGGGTCCTCTCCCCGACGCCGGCGAACACCGAGTACCCACCGTGGGCTTTGGCCACGTTGTTGATGAGCTCCATGATCAGCACCGTTTTGCCCACGCCGGCACCTCCGAACAAACCTGCGGCCAAGGGAACCCCGCTCGATGCCGGGTCCAGCCCGGCTGCTCCCCCATCTCCCTGCTCCCCCTTTTCCTCCTCAGACCGATCCAGGTGGCTTCAGCCAGCTCAGAAGAACGAAAGTCAAACGGTTCCTCATCAGCGAAGGAATCTCCTGCTCCCCCCCCCCCCCCCCCCCGACCCCTGCCCCATGCCCATGGGGAGCACGCACCGATCTTGCCCCCCTTGGCATAGGGCGCCAGCAGATCCACCACCTTGATCCCTGTCACCAGGATCTCCTGCTCCACGCTCATCTCCACGAACTCGGGCGCTTCAGCGTGAATAGCAGCAAACCTGCAGGGGGGCAAAGGGGGCTCAGGACCCCAAACCAGGCCACGGCGCGAGCGCGGGTCAGGGTTTTGCCTCGCTCACTGCTTGGTGGTGATGGGGCCGCGCTCATCGATGGGCTCCCCGATGACGTTCATGATCCTGCCCAAGGTCTCCGGGCCCACGGGGATGCGGATGGGAGCTCCGGAGTCCAGCACCTTCTGGCCCCTCACCAGCCCCTCGGTGCCGTCCATGGCGATGGTGCGCACCGTGTTCTCCCCTGCCGAAGGCCAAGGGCAGCGTCGCAGCAGCGCCCTCGGGCTGGCCCTGGGGAGCCGCTGGTGCCTTCCCCCCGGGCCCTGCCATGGGGCTGGAAGCCGCAGACCGCGACCTCCCAAAGGGGAACGGGGCCCGGAGACCGCTTCCTTCCTCCTCCTCCTCCTCCTCCTCGCATTGAGCTCCACGGAGGAGCCAGCGGGAGGCCCGGGGACTCACCGAGGTGCTGAGCCACCTCCAGCACCAGCCGCGTCTCCCTGCCCTGCACCTCCAGCGCGTTGAGGATGGGGGGCAGCCCCTCATCGAACTGCACGTCCACCACGGCGCCGATGACGGCCACGATGCGCCCGGTGCTGGAGCCGGCCTTGGCCGCGGGGGCCGCCGGGGATGCATAGTGCCGGCCTGCGGCGGGGACAACGGCGACGAGGCAAGGTCGGGGGGGGGGGGGGGGAGCGGCAGCTCCGGGCAAGCCCCGAGACCCCCCCCGGTCCCCCCGTTAACCCCCCCCCCCCCGTTCACCTCAGCCGCGCAGGCCCCAAGGTGACCCCGCGTGCGCGGCCCCGCACTCACGCGGCTCGGCGGCGGCGGCGGGCGCGGCCCCGCGGCTCAGCAGCACCGGGAGGAGGCCGCGGCCGGGCCCGGCCCCGCGGCGCAGCAGCAGCGGCGGCGGCGGCCGAACGGCGGCGGCGGCAGCGGCCCAGCCCCGACCCGCCAGCCCCAACATGGCGCCGCCGACTGAGCCCCGAGCCCCGCCCGCCCCTTCACGGCCCTCGGCGGGGGGCGGGACCGCGGCGCCACGTCGAGCGCCGCATTGGGTGCGGCGCCACGCGCGCTCGCTCTCCTATTGGCTACGTTTCGCTAGGCGCTCGCTCCTCGCCGACACACCATTGGGCAGGTTAGACATCCGTCAAGGAGAGCGATGAGGTGATTGGGAGAGCTTAAAGGGGAGGGGAAAGGGGCGGGGCCAAGCGGCGGAAGCGGCGGCGCACGTGTCCGCGGGTGTCCTTGGACCGGGCGCCGTGACCGGTTCCGCCCCGTCCCCAGCCCCATTGCGGCCAACGGAGCCCTCGCTCCCCACGTCCCATCCCACATCCCCGCAATGCAGCCACCGGGGCCGCCAGCACCGCCTGCCCCGGTGTCCCGTCCCCCCCCCCCCCCCCCCCCCGGTCCCGGTGCCGGTGCGGAGCGGGCGCAGCAGGAGGCGAGGCCCGGGAGTCTTCAACAGTTTATTAGAAAGAATGCAGACATTAAAAAAATCCCAGCTGCTCGGAACACAAATTGAGGTTTTTCAGCCCGGTTGGGAGGTGCCCCGGGGGGGGAGGGGGGGGGGAGGCGGAATTCCTGGTACCCGGTGCCCCCGGTGCCTCCCCACCCTTTCTCGCTTCCACAGCCACAGTGCAAATAGGATTTGGTCTAAAGGAACAGCTCAACAAGCAACAATGTACAGGCATCGCCCCGGAGGAGGAGGAGGAGGGTGTAAAGCTTTAAGAGCCAAACGGTACCAGGGGACAGGCTCCGGCCACCGGTACCCGGTGACTCGAGCTGGAACAACCCCACGGAGGAGAATTGGTGTTGCCTTGTCAATACAAAGTTTAATGGAAGGGCCCCACCGTGAGCCAACAGCCCCAGTTCTTGTTCCCGGTCCAAACATCCAATTTCAGGCCACAGGGACTGGGTAAAAGAAGGGGGGAAAAGGGGGAGAAATGCTCATTTCTATCAACTTGGTGTCAACTCAGGGTTGTCCCATGGGAATTACATCCGCTACGAGGCAAGGAGGCTCTGTAAACTTTATTGCAACTGTTCTGTCTCGATGGCCTACACCTCAACTGGGGGGGTTTTGTTGTGGGTTGGTTGTTGGAAGGCTGGAAAACTGGTTCATGCATAAAGTTATTGCCTCTCGTGGCTTTCAGGCCGCCCCGTGCCATGGTACACACCTACCACCAGTGAAGCCATTGAAAATGGACTGAAAATGGGTTAAAGGATGCAGGAGCTCCCGTTAGGGCTATCAACTCAGGAATTCTTATCTCGGTTATGAAATGTTGTGATGAAGTTCTTTCCCCAAACCCTGAAGACGACGCTTTTCCTTACTCCAGATCTGGCATTTCTAGAGAGGAAAGACGAGAGGGAAGAGCGTTAGTGGGGTTGGGTTTGGTTTTAAGCCTTGTTTCATCACCCTCAGCATCCGGCATGGGGCAGTGGAAGGCCTCTGGGTCTGGTTCTTCATAAGGAAGAGCCATGGGCAGGCACTGGAACCACTCGAGAAGCCGCCTCCATGGGCAGGGCTGCTCTTAAAGCCAAAGCCTCCCAAGGCCTGTGCTGGGGAGGTCGAACTGGGATTTCAGGCTGGTGTGGAAAGGCTTCCATTGCATTAAAGCAATCGGCCAGCCCTGGCCTTAGCTCAGAGCCAGGGTTCAGTGAGTGACAGGAGGGAGCCCTCATGGAGCCGCATGGAATCACGTTGGGACGGGACTTACTTTCATCATCACTGTCTGGTGAGTCCTAGGAAGAAGGAGAGACAACGTTAACTGGAGCAGACTGGCCTTGAAGGAGCTTTTTCTTTCACCACCACCCCTGCCAGCAGCAAAGGAGCTGCTGATCCTGCAGTGAACCCTGAGCTGCTCCACGGCACGAGCTCGGTTTGGCCTCACTGGCACCAAGAGCTACGGGTCCATCATTGTGCTCTGGAGCCAGGCTGAGAGAGCTGGGCTGGGGCAGCCTGGAGAAGAGAAGGCTCCTGAAGGGGAGACCTGAGAGCAGCTCCAGTGCCTGAAGGGGCTGCAGGAAACCTGGAGAGGGGCTTGGGACAAGGGCCTGTAGGGACAGGCCAAGGGGAATGGCTTGAACCTGCCCGAGGGGAGACTGAGATGAGCTCTTAGGCAGAAGCTCTTCCCTGTGAGCCCCAGCCAAGCTTTGGTGCTATTGAAGAGCCCGACCTCAGCACAGAGCAAGCTGTATTTACCACAGAGCACTTACATCATCTGCCCCATCTACTTCTGGCAAGTCTACGTCGTCATCTCCACCCATGTTGTTCATCATCTGCTCCAGAGAGATAAATGCACGTTAGAGGGTGAAGCAGCACCACAAGCGCTCAGGGACCACTGGGAGGAGGAGGAGGAAGGCTCTGCCCGGAGAGAATCCCAGGGAAGGAAACCCCAAATTCCAGGGATTCGTGTTCCCCTACCTCAGAAAAGCGATCGAAATTGGACATGTCTTCATCTGAGTCATCTTCCCAGTCTTTCCAGTTGTTGAAGTCCACGCTGAGCCAGTTGAGCTGCGCAGCAACACAAGGGTGTTAGTGCAGGGCAAGCAAGTACCGAGCTGGTACTGGAGGAAGGTAAAGCAGAAGCGCTGCTCTGAAGTGACCCACGAACCACTGCATCACTTCACCATCACCCAAATAGGAAACCCCATTGAAAAGCAGGCAGACGAGAGGAGCTGAACCCACCTTTGCCCTCTCTTTCGTTAACCTTGGCCATGCCTGACCGGACTCTCCTTTTCGTAAACAACACAAGATAGATCTGTCTGTTCTTTTATGCTTTGATTCCTGAAAGGGAGGAAAATCCCTGTTAATATCATCCCCAAAAGCTGCTTTTATCACTTATCTTCAGCTACCAACTTCATCCTTGCCCTAAAGAACACCATCTGGAGATGCTTTCAAGGCCGGAAGTGCCGCCAGCATCCTGAAGGAGCTGCTCTTCCCCAGGACGCAGCACTGGGAAGCCAGGAGGATACTTACATTTGGATCAATATTGTTAAAAAGGTCGATTTCGTTTAAATGTTTGAAGTTATCGCTTCCTCCAAGACAACTGTGGAGAGAAAACAAGATGTGGTTGGTCCAAACCAGCCCCTGCAACAGATACACTCCATCTACACATCCACACACGCGTCATCCCCCTGCTCCCAGCCTGCTTCTTGTGTCTCTCCCTGCCCTTCTACCCGTTATCACAGTGGGTCACAAGAGCCCCATGGGATGCTCCAGGCTTGGGGAAGCTGCTCATGGAAAAGGACCAGCATGGATGGAGCTGAACAGGAAGCCCCCAGCATCGTGGCCAGCGAAGGGCAAGCGGAGCTGGAGCAGGGCCTGGAGCACAAGCGGGATGGAGAAAGGGCTCCCTGGTGCCCGGAGCCCCCCTGCGCTGCCTCCCCGCGCCCAGGCCCCGCACCTGAAGGTGAGTTTGGACTTCTCGAAGTTCACGTTCACGTCTTTGCTGTCCTCCACGCAGAACTCGATGAAGACGTAGTCTCGGCGGTCGTACCACTTGGCGGATGCGGGCTGCCTGTGTGGGGGGGGGACGACAGGGGACAACTCAGCTCCCAAAGAGGCAACGGATCCAAGGAGGGACCCCCCCCGCAAAGAGCTCCTGGATGGAGCCGAGAGCCAAAGCAACGCGAGATGATGCCAAGCTTTAGGATGAGGGGGCAGCAGCAGCTCCATGATGCTTTTTGTCACCCAAAGAACAGGCCCCAAACCCCATTCGAGCTCTGGTTCATGCTCCTGGGGTTGTCCTTTGGCTTCCTCCAACCACCACGAGCAGCAACAACCAGAAACCATGCTAGGGCTCTCGGGTTGCGCTGATGTTCAGTGCTCCGAGCGAGCTGGACGGTCACTTACCGGGGTGCTTTACTGCAGCTATAGGGCCTGTGGGGAGCTGAAGCACAACCCGAGCTCTGGATGTGACGCTTCCTGCCCTGAGGAGCGGGCGTTGGGTGCTGGTATCGCTCCCCAAGCGTTACAGCAACGCCACCCTGCCGCAAGAGGCATTCCCTTCTCCAGCATTCCAAGGTGCTGGGCTCCAGCCTTGAAGGTGCTGCCCACACGGTGCAAAGCCAGCAGCATCCCTCAGAGCAGCGTTGTAGGACAAGGCACCACTTCCGCAGGGGGGGTGAAAGAGAACCATTTCCTCCAGCACTATTCCCATTTCCAACCTTTTATCCGGGTTTTCCAACCTCAAATCCTTCCTTTTGAGAGGGTGAAAACCTTCCTTTGGCCTTGAACGAGGCCTGACCATTCAGCACCGGTAACACGGGATACCTGGAGCTGCAAACCCAACTTCGGGATGAGACGGATGTGGAGATTCCAAGGAGCCTCCACACACAGGGAGGCTGCTGGTGGAGCCTTCCCGGTCTCCGAGTGCTTCAGGAGATGCTCCCGCACCCGCAGGGCATCTGCTGGTTCCTTAGGGATGCTCCAAAAGGAGCCCAACGCTTCCTCCCTCCTCAACCAACCTCATCCCAGGAGCACAAGGGCTTTGGTTGGGACCATCCCCACGTCCTCATGGGGTTTAGGCCTCTCTGAAGCACAGAGGTTCATTCAAACACCGCTTTACCCCCATTTACGGAATGGGTTGGAAGGGACCTTAAAGCTCAGCCAGGTCCAACCCCTGCCATGGGCAGGGACCCTTCCACTGGAGCAGCTTGCTCCAAGCCCCTGTGTCCAACCCGGCCTTGAGCACTGCCAGGGATGGAGCATCCAAACCTTCTCCATTCAACCCATCCCAGTGTCCCAGCACCCTCACAGGGAAGCGCTTCCTTATCTCCAACCCAAACTCCCCCTGTTCCAGCCTGAACCCATCGCCCCTTGTCCCATCGCTCCAGCCCCTGCTGCAGGTCCCTCCCCAGCATCCCTGTACCCCCCTTCAGGCACTGGAAGCTGCTCTGAGGTCCCCACGCAGCTTCTCTGCTCCAGCCCCGATGTCCTCAGCCTGGCTCCTACGGGAGCTGCACCAGCCCCTGAGCATCCTCATGGCCTCCTCTTGCTCCAACAGCTCCACGGCCTTATGCTGGGGGCACCAGGGCTGCTCCATGCAATTCCCATCTCCCTGCCTCTTCCAATCACCCATTGAGAAGACAATCCCAGGAGGGCAGGACAGCTTCCAGGACCTCCGGAGCCACGCTCAGGCCCAGCTTCACCCATGACACCTCAACGGAACCCACTTCCAGCTTAGCCACAGAGCTCAATCTTCAGCCTCCCTGCTTGGGGCCATGCGAACCCCTCCTTGTGCATCCTCGAGCACTCCGGATGCTGGGCTCATTTCCTGGGACGCATCCTGCCCATTCCTAGAGCTCGCGGATGCTGCAGGATGAGCTTTTCGCCCCCAGCCAACAGGGAACAGACCTGGCTGACGGAATCAGCTTTGCTTTTGCTTCCAATCGGGTTTTTTGAGTGAAACCCCTCTCATTTCGCTCTAAACAACCCAATCTGAGCCGAATTGATGCTTTCTAGGGGTGAAAACATCCAAGTGCCTCCCATTCCAACGCAGCAGCCCCCTCCTTCAGGGCTCCAAAGCACCCCCCCCCCCCCCGCTTTCCCGTTCCCCTCCATCACCCCCGCAGCGCCCCGCGCTACCGGACACGGCCCCCCCCCCCACGAGCCCGCTTTAACCAGCACGCGGGAGCCCCGCGTTACCGGCTGCCCGGGGCGCACACGTGGCTGCGAGCGGCCCCTTCCCCGGCACTTACCGGATGCTTCGGCCCGGTTTAACCGCGGCCATCCCCGTCCACACCCCCCGATACCGCCCCGTTCATCCCCACACCGGAACGGACCCACCCCGGGGGGGGGCGGGGGGGGGAGCACCAACCCCATCCCCCCCCCCACTCCCGGTACCGGCCCCCCCCCCCCCCCAAGGTCACTACATGGGGCCTGCTCCCCGCGGCCGCGCCTGCCCCGAGGCCTAAGGCCCGGTGAGGCCGCTCCCGCCTCCCCTCCCGTTTCGCCCCCCCCCCGCAGAGCCTCACATGGCTCCGGCGCGGTCCCGGGCGGGCTCCGGTGCGTGCAGAGCGCGGCGGGGGGGGGGCAGGGCCGTGGCTCCGGGGCGGCGGCGGCGGCGGCGCTCGGTAGCGGCGGCGGACTCGGGGCTGCGGCCTCGCTCCCACAATGCCCCGCGCGCTCGGAGCGCTGGTGACGCAGCAAAATCCCCCCCCCCCCCCCCGCTCTTCCTCCCCTCCCCGCAACCCGCGCATGCGCGGAGCGGCCCCCACACACACCGCCCTTCTAGCAGCTTCTCGCCGCGCGCACGCCGGAGGGAGGGGGACAGGGGAGGAGACGGCGGTTGCTATGGAGACGGGGCAGCGCTACCCCGGGTCCTAGCGCCCGCCCGCCCGATTCCACACGTCGGGGGTCGGGGGGGGAATCACGGCGCTGCTCCCGAAGAATCCCGTCGTTCCCAACGGGAATCCCATCGTTCCCAACGGGAATCCCGTCGTTCCCCTCACCATGAATCCTGCTGCTGCTCCACCGTTTCCCTAATGAAACCTGTCAAAGAGTGGGATAATGGGGGGCTCCCAGCAGCATCCATCGCTCCTTATTCCCACCCCAGCTTCCATGAGCTATTCCCAAACACAGGTTAATGGAATAGGGGTGGGAAAGCAGCGGGAAGGTGCCGCTGTTGCAGAGCCGGCCTCTCGGAGCCATGGCTGGTAGGAGGCAAAGAGAACCCCCCGCTCCCCAGGGCTTCCCACCAGCACATCCCTTTGGATCCAGCTGGAAGATGCCGCAATCCATCCCCATCCCACTGTGAAGGGAAGCCCTGGGGGGATGAAGGACGTGACAACCTGCACTGGAGTCATCCAGGCTGGAGCCGGGTGTCCTTTGGGACAGGAAGGAAAGGAGGGAAGAGGCTCTTGGGACAGGGTATCGGGCTGCGATCTTCCCGGGAGGAAGGTTCCACCCTGGGGGCCCTCGGCACCGGGAGCACCGAGTGTTTTCACCAACAATAAGCCACAACTTTTATTCCCGGATAGAAATAGTACAAATTTTAAACGCAGACGCATTTGAACTGTTCTCTGAAACACCAAAAAAGGCTCCTCCATCCCACAGCTACATCGTCAACTCCTGTGGAGAGAAGGGAATGTTGGGATCCAGCCACGGCAGCCCCACAGCAGGAGACCCCCCGTGATGCCGGTCCCCATCCCACCAGGAGCCATTCGCGGGGCTGGCACTCACCATGATGGCATTTACAATGTCGTTACTGTTGTTCTTGAGGGCACGCACGGCCTTTGCTCGGGACACGTTCGCCTGCGACATCACCAGCTCGATGTCTTTCACCTCGACGCCGGTTTCGTCAACCTAAAGGAGCAAGGAATCAGGGGATAAAGGATTCAACCAGGTTGGGAAAGAGCCATGGCACCGAGGGCCTCATCTACATGGCTTGGGAACACGTCCAGGGATGGTTTCTCAACCCCTGACAAACGGGATTGGCTTTGGACTTGTGCAAGGTGTTTGTCCCTGTCCCACGTGACATCCTTGTCTTTAAACACATGGATTTGAGGGATGGACAACCCAGTGGATAAGGAATTGGCTGGATGGCTGCATTGGATGCTGGAGAGCGACCCTGGGCAGGAACTGGAGTGACAGGATATAAGGGGTGATGGTTTAAACTGAAACAGGGGAGTTCAGGTTGACTCTAAGGTAGAAGCTCTTCAGTGTGAGGGTGGCAAGACACTGGGATGGGTTGAATGGAAAAGGTTTGGATGCCCCATCCCTGGCAGTGCTCAAGGCCAGGCTGGACGGGGCTTGGAGCAAGCTGCTCTAGGGGAAGGTGCCCCTGCCCACGGCACGGGTTGGAACTGGATGAGCTTTAAGCTCCTTTCCAATCCAAACCATTCCATGATTCTGTGAGCGTCCCAAGTGCGGCAGCCCCCCCACGCTCCCAGGCCACAAAGAGAGAAGCTGGGAGGGAAGTCAGGGCAATGGGGACCTGCTCCTGACCCTGCCCTGTCCCTTTGCCATGGAAAACACGGCAGAAGGAAAGCAAACCAGGGGAATACCCAGCTGTGGGGTCTGTCCTTGCGAGCTCACCTCTTCCTCCTCACTCTCCTCCTGCACCGTGGGGGTCTGTGTGTTTTCCTGGATGTTTGAAACGGCTTCTCCCTGCACTTTGAACTTCTCAGCAGCTGCCAACTGGGCCTGTTGGGACAGGTCTTCGATCTGGCAGAGGGAGGAAGAAGTGAGACAGAACAGGACACAGAGAGCTGCATTCCCCCCACGTCCCAGTGCATCCAGCTCTGCCCCAGGACCCCCAGGATCCATGTGGCAAGGAGGAACCCCCATGAGGTGGTCACCAGCGGGGGTCAGGTCACCTTTGCTTCACCAAAGACTATGTAGGTGTCTGAAGCAGGGCTCTTGTACACGTCTGGCTTTGTGATGACAAAGAGGATGTTCTTGGATTTGCGGATGGTGACTCTGGTGACTCCCGTCACCTGGCGAAGGCCCAGCTTGGACATTGCCTGAAGAACCAGGAGAGAAATGGAAGGGAGGGAAAGGAGTGACTGAGACAGAAGAGCCTGAGGAATGTGTCCATACAATCATGGAATGGGTTGGGTTGGGTGGGACCTTAAAGCTCATCCAGCCCCAACCCCTGCCATGGGCAGGGACACCTTCCCCTAGAGCAGCTTGCTCCGAGCCCCGTCCAACCTGGCCTTGAGCACTGCCAGGGATGGAGCATCCCAGTCTTTCTCATTCAACCCATTCCAGCACCTCACCACCCCCACAGGGAAGAACTTCCTTAGAGCCAATGGTCTCAGCCCAGCTCCATACGGGAGCTGCTCCAGCCCCTGTTCCTCTGCTCTCCAGAGACTTGTGCCCACGGATTAGTGCCTCACCCAGTGTGGCTTTCCTGCTGCAGAGCAGCATTCCCAGGCTTTTAGCCAGGAGCTTGGGAGGGAATTCACCTCCCAGCCCAACCCTCGGCCCCCAGCCACAAGGATTTTGCATCCCTTTGCCCGAGGGCCAGAAAGGGGCCGCTGTCACACAAGGGGACAAAGAGCCAGCACCGGGCGATGCCGTGCCATCCGTCCCTGAATCCCACCTCACCTTCCGTGCTTTCTTTTCACTCCGGCTCTGTTTCGCTTTGCTGACGGGTTCTTCATCTATTTCAGCTGCTGCCGCAAGCTGCAAGGAGAGAGCGCAAGAGGGATCACGGCAATCCTGGCGGGTCCCAGGCAGGGCTCCTGCCCCCTGCCACCCGCCCTACCTGTGCCTGCTGTGTCGTGGCCTGTGTGGAGTCTTGCTCTTCGAGCTCTGGTACGGATTCATCGCTGTCAGACTCTGTTCCGGACCCTGAGGACCAAACGCAAGTCACTTTCTGCGCCTCAGCTCAGGGCTGCAGCAAGAGCCAGGAGCCACATGCCAAGGTTTCCACTCAGCGCGATGAATCTGGGGTCAAACTGGTTCAGGCAGCACCTGGAGCTCAGATACACAGCACAGGGACAAAACCCAATTCCTGCTGCCCCGTTCCACAGCTTCCCTACATGGAATGACCCTGAAGGAGCATCTCGGGATGCTCGGCTTGGCCTCAGCGCCACGTCCCGACAGCTCCTGCCTGTGAAGCACAAGCCGTGTCTGAGCACAGAGCCGGCTGTCTCCGGGTGACCACAACGCCCTCTCATGCACCATTACCTCCATTCGCTCCCGTGTCCTCCTCCACAAAGCTCCCCACAGGAGCCCTGGGCAACGCTCTCCGGGATCCCAACAGCTTGGGCAGGCAAAGGAGCTTCCCCAGAGCCTGCTTTGGCCCCAGCTCCTCTTGGCTGGTGGCCACAAGCCCCTGGAACAGGCACGTGAAGCCAGCTCAGGCTGAGCCATGCCACAAGCCACACCGTGCCCTGAGCACACGCTGTTAGTGCCCCTGGGCCATGCCAGGCCCTGATCCCATGGGATACGTCCCCTCCGTGTCCCCCAGCTCTGGCACGGCTCAGACCTGCTTCCGCCTCCCTGGAGAGCCCAACACACCAAGTGCCGTGGGGGTGGCGGGTTAGTAACCAGGCAGTGCCACTCCATGCACACAGCAATCCGTGGGGACAAATACCCTTGTCATTCCTGAGGCCGGGCTGCTTGGCCGGAGCAGGAGCCTCGGGGGGGGCCACGGCTGCTCGGGGGGACAGATCCACCAGGATGGGCTGCACCGGCGGCTCGGCAGCGGGAGGCTCGGGGGGGATCAGGGGGGGCAGCTCCTCGTCGTCGTTGTCATTGACGATGGCGGGGGGGGCTTTGGTGGGGGGTTTGGATGGGGATGGGCGCTTGGTGGCCTTACCGGGGCTCTGCTTCTTCATGGGGGGAGCGGGAGGGGGGGCAGAGCCACCCGCGGCCTTCTGGGGAGCAGCGGCATCAGGAGGTGGCTGCAGGGGGGCCGCAGGAACCCCCGGGGCAGGTGGGGCTCCTGGAGCTGCCCCGGGGCTCTTGGCAGCTGCCTTGGCTGCGGGGGGGGCAGCAGGAGCCGATGGGGCTGCCTTTGCTGGGGCTGATGGAGCAGTGCCCGCGCCCACAGGAGCTGCCTTGGCTGCGGGGGGGGCAGCAGGAGCTGGGGTGGCTGCACCAGGGCTCTTGGGAGCTGCCTTGGCTGCGGGGGGGGCAGCAGGAGCCGACGGAGCTGCCTTTGCTGGCGCTGATGGAGCAGTGCCCGGGCTCACAGGAGCTGTTTTGGCTGCAGGGGGGGCAGCAGGAGCTGGGGTGGCTGCACCGGGGCTCTTGGGAGGTGCTTTAGCCCCAGGGGGGGCAGCAGGAGCCGGTGCAGCCGCCTGCACTGGAGCAGCAGAGCTGCTCTTTGGAGGCTTTTTGGCTGCAGGGGGGGCAGCAGGAGCTGCAGGAGCTGCAGGGGCAGGGGCCAAGGGAGCAGGGACCGGGCTCGCAGGAGCCCCTTTGGCTGCAGGGGGGGCAGGAGCAGCCGGAGCAGCACCAGGGCTCACAGGAGCCGCTTTGGCTGCAGGGGGGGCAGCAGGGGCTGCTGTGGCAGGGGCTGAGGGAGCAGGGACCGGGCTTGTGGGAGCTGCTTTGGCTGCAGGAGGGGCGGCCGGAGCTGCTGTGAGCAGCGGGGAGGGGGCAGTGACCGGGCTCTTGGGAGGTGCTTTGGCTGCAGGGGGGGCAGCAGGGGCTGAGGGAGCAGGGACCAGGCTCGCAGGGGCTGGTGGAGCTGGTGGGACAGGCGGGGAGGTGGCAGCACCAGGGCCCACTGGGGCTGCTTTGGCTGCAGGAGGGGTGGCCGGAGCTGCCATGGCAGCAGCAGGAGGTGCTGCTGGGGCAGGCACAGGGCTCACAGGAGCCGGTTTGGCAGCAGGAGGGGCAGGAGCTGCCATGGCAGCAGCAAGAGGAGCTGCTGGGGCAGGCACAGGGCTCACAGGAGCTGGTTTGGCCACAGGAGGGGCAGGAGCTGCCATGGCAGCAGCAGGAGGAGCCACCGGGGCAGGCACAGGGCTCACAGGAGCCGGTTTGGCCGCAGGAGGGGCAGGAGCTGCCATGGCAGCAGCAGGAGGAGCCACCGGGGCAGGCACAGGGCTCACAGGAGCCGGTTTGGCCGCAGGAGGGGCAGGAGCTGCCATGGCAGCAGCAGGAGGAGCTGCTGGGGCAGGGCCAGGGCTCACAGGAGCCGGTTTGACAGCAGGAGGGGCAGGAGCTGTCATCGCTGGTGGGACAGGCAGGGAGGTGGCAGTGCCAGGGCCCACCGGGGCTGCTTTGGCTGCAGGAGGAGCAGCAGGGGCAGGGACGGGGCCCTCAGCGGCTGCTTTGGCTGCAGGAGGGGCAGCAGGGGCAGGGACGGGGCCCTCAGCGGCTGCTTTGGCTGCAGGAGGGGCAGGAGCAGCAGCTGGGGCAGGGACCGGGCTCCCGGGAGCTGCTTTAGGCGCAGGCGGAGCTGCCGCTGCCGGTGTGACGGGGGCCGGGGGCACAGCGGGTGCCAATGGGGACATGGGACTAACTGGAGCTGCTGGTGGTGGCCCTGGGGGAGATGTGGCAGCTGCCAGAGAGGGCACGGGCAGGGCAGGGCCCAGGGGACAGGCACTGGCAGGGGCAGGAACCAGTGCAGAGACCGGAGCCCCAGGGGCCGCGGCAGCAGCAGGACCCCCCGGTGACATCCCAGGGGGTGAGAGGGGGGCCCTGGGGGCAGCCAGGAAGGCAGGAGGGGGGGGCGGGCCCTGGGGACAAGCTGCAGCCTTGGGGGGCACAGTGGGAGCAGACAGGAAAGGGGGGGACACCGTGGGGGGGGACGGCACAAGGGGAAGGGAAGGGGGGGGTGGGAGAGGGGCCGTGGGGCTCAGAGGGGTGGCAGGGGAGGAGAGCGCTGCGGGGGGAGCACCAGGGCTGATGGGGGGGGGCACTGTCACAGCAGCAGCAGGGGCCACTGGAAGCACTGGGTTAACTGGGGCAGGCCCTGGAGACCCTGGGGCTGGAGGGGGGGCAATGGTAACCGGGACCTGCGGAGCTGGGGCAGGGAGCTGCGGGGGGGCAGAGAACACGGGGATGGCCGCAGCTGGGACCACAGGGGGGGAAATGGGGGCCGGGGGGCCCGGGGGGGGCAGCGGAGCAGTGGAAGGACTGGGCAGCTCTGCTGGGAGAGCCTGGGCTGGGGTCAGGGCTGGGGAGGGAGCAGCGAGAGGAACAGCTACAGGAGAGAAAGAAAGTGAACCCATGAGAGAAGGGAGCATGGGGGGGGCACACGGCCCCGACCCCCCCCAGCAGAGGAGCATCACCCAATGCACCAGCACAGACAGGACCTTCATCCCCTTCTAGGAACCAGCACAAGGCCCTGGGTTCCCCCACTCAAACCTTGGCGTTTGGGAATGCCGGGCTCTGCCCTTGGCTCTTCCCTCCCAGAGGGGTTGTCACAAGCTCCAGAGGCCTGGCCAGACCCCAGGGCTGCTCCAGAGGCTGGGAAGTCCCATCCTGGGCTGCACTGGGATGAGGATCCACTGAGGATTAGAACCCAACTCTGGCAGAGCCTCCTCCAGCCCTACGGGACACAGGATGCTGAGTCCTGGCTCCATGCAGTGACCTGCCCCCCCCCCCCGGGGCAGGCTGTTAAGGGTTAATGTAACTGCACCCCCTGTCCCACCCCCAGAACAGCAAACTCTGGTTAAGGTGGCACACGAGGGGTTAAAGTGGGTCCCCAGTACCTGGCGCTGGGACAGGAGCAGTGACAGGGGCTGCGGGGTGAGAACACATTAAGACAAGTGATGGAGCATCCGGCTCCCCCCACTCAGAGAACCCGGCATTCCCGACACCATTCCCAACGCCAGCTGGTGATTAAAGGGAAGTGCTCTAGGGAGAGGCTGTCAGAGCAGCCAGTCTGACCAGTGGAACCAGCACCGGTGCTGGTTGGGAGAGTGGAACCTGCCCAGCCCCACGCACGGCATCACCCAGAGCCCGGAGGCAGCCGCAGAGCATCCTCAGCTCACTGCTACCTGGAGCAGCAACACGTGTGTGGAGGCCCCAGAGCCTCCTCTAGGGTCTGAGCTGGAAGGGACCTTAAAGCTCATCCAGCTCCAATCCCCTGCCATGGACAGGGACACCTTCCACTGGAGCAGGGTGCTCCAACCTGGCCTTGAACACTGCCAGAGATGGGGCATCCAAACCTTCTCCATCCAACCCATCCCAGTGTCCCAGCACCCTCACAGGGAAGAGCTTCCTTATCTGCAACCTGAACTCCCCCTGTTCCAGCCTGAACCCATCACCCCTTGTCCCATCGCTCCAGCCCCTGCTGCAGGTCCCTCTCCAGCATCCCTGTACCCCCCTTCAGGCACTGGAAGCTGCTCTGAGGTCCCCACGCAGCTTCTCTGCTCCAGCCCCGGTGTTCTCAGCCTGGCTCCTATGGGAGCTGCTCCAGCCCCTGCTCATCCTCGTGGCCTCCGCTGGCCTCGCTCCAACAGCTCCATGGCCTTATGTCATTATGTCTTAGGCATTTCCCAAGCCTATCGCAGTGCGAGGAGATGGGAACCTGCCCGGAGCCAACAGGCACCAGGACACATCCTGCTCCAGGAAGGAGCAACAACCCCTGCCAAGAGCTGCGCTGGTCCCGAGCCCTGTACATACCACAGCCTGCCCTGGGAAGCCCATTCACCCCCACCAGCACCCTTTGAGGATGTTCCCATCTGGGAATGGGGAGGATGCTGGGAAGCGGCCCCAGCACAGGAATCCCAGCGATTCCTGGAGGGAGCCCAAGAGCACAGCAGGTCCACCCCCCACCCCCGCTCAGCACTGCAGCTGCCACAGCAAGAGCCGTCACTCAGCCCCACATTCCCCCCTGATCCCCAAATCCAACGCACCCTTTGGGCAGACCCCGGTCATAAGGAAAACCATGGAATCAGCCAGAGTGGGAAAGAGCAGGGGCCCAATCCCTGCCGCCACACTGGTGCTGAGCCAGGGGCTTCCTGCCCACAGGCTCACGTTCAGCTCCATCAATGCAGATCCTTTTCCAAGAGCAGTTTTCCCAAGCCTGAAGCATTCCATAGGGTATTCCTGGGACGCAACAAAGCCAGGCAGACCCACAGCACGGGGACCCCTCCGATGGAGCCCGAGCAACAGGCGGAGCCCGAGCCCTGCTCCCTCTGCGCCATCCCAACACGGAGCCACGCGTCCCATTCCCAAACCCAACCGGTTCCAGCGCTTGGGGGGGGGGGGCTCCTAACCCCGGGACGTGCTCACCCCCCCCGGCCCATTGCCAGCGCTCCAATGCGGAGCACACACACCCGAGGGGCTGCGACGAGGGGGGGGGGTGTCCCCAAAGCAACGACTTCAACCCCGCTTCCAACAACCGGGTTTGGGGGGGGAACAACCGAACACAAGCAGCAACGAGGAGCCCCCGGGGTCAAGCTCCCCCCGTTAACACCGAGCGGCTGCGGGGCCCGGTGTCCCCCCCAAGGCCCCGGCCCGGCCTTACCTGTCTCAGCCTGCGGCTGCGGCAGCTCCTGCTCGGTGGCCGGGACGGTTTCTGTCGCTTCGCCGGGCATTTCTGGGGAGAGGGAGAACGCACCATGGCCGGGGGCCGCCCGCCAGCACCGGCTACCGGACACCCCGCTACAGGCCGCCTTCTCCCGGCCCCATCGGCCTTCCCCAGCGGCCCCATTCCCGCTGCCCTCCCTCCCTCCCGGCCCGGGGGCGGCCTGTAAGGGGCCATCGGCTCCCGGCGCGGCCCCGGAGCGGCGGATGGCGGCGGATGGTGCTCGATGGCGGCGGCGGCGGCACTCACTGTGCGGGGAGCAGGGTCCAAGATGGCGGCGGAAAGAGAGCGAGCGGCTGGATGCGGGACTTCCGGGAGGATGAGCACATCCGGGGCACGGGGCCGCCCGGCTCGGCCCGGTCCGGCAACCGAGGCTCCTGCGTTCCGGACCCTTTCGTTCCGGGCCCCCGTGTGGGGCTGGGACCCCCGGTGTGGGGCAGAACCCCCCGCTATAGGGCAGGGTATGGGGAGCAGCAGCCCCAAGGCAGAGGCAGGTCCCGGGCGCAGGCACACGGTGAACGGAGACATTTAATGATGTTTGCATAGAAAAGGTACAAAACCAGAGAAGGGTCCGTGTGGGGCGGGGGGGAATGGGGCAGGGACCGGGCTCGGGCTCCAGGCACCGGAGGGGACGATGGCGGCCTCAGAAGTCTCCTTGCAGGTCTGCAATGAGGAGAAACGGGGGGGTTGTAGCCAAGAGCTCCCATTCGGGTCCTATTTGGGTCCCATTCAGGTCCCATTCGGGTCCCATTCAGGTCCCATTCGGGTCCCATTCGGCTCCCATTCAGGTCCCATTCGGCTCCCATTCAGGTCCCATTTGGCTCCCATTCAGGTCCCATTCGGCTCCCATTCAGGTCCCATTCGGCTCCCATTCAGCTCCCATCTGAGCTCCCATTCAGGGTCTCATTCAGGTCCCATTCGCACTCCCATTGGGGTTCCCATTCAGCTCCCATTCAGCTCCCATTGGGGCTCTCATTCAGCTCCCATTCAGGCTCCCATTTGGGTCCCATTCAGCTCCCATTCAGATCCCATTGGGACTCTCCTGCTCCCATTCAGGCTCCCATTGGGACTCTCACTCAGGTCCATTGGGAATCTCATGCTGCTCCCATTCTGGTCCCATTCAGGCTCCCATTGAGACTCTCACTCAGGTCCCATTGGGGCTCCCATTCTGCTCCCATTCAGGCTCCCACTGGGGCTCCCATTCCGCTCCCGTGCAGCCGCAGCCCCTCGCTGGCACCCACCGCTCCTCCGCAGCATCTCCCCTCTCCGCGCTCGCTCCATGTCCTCCACGAAGTGCTCGAAGAGCCGCACGTAGGGCGCCAGGCTCGTCCTCTTGTAGTCTGCAGGAGGTGGGGCTGAGCAGGAGCCATGGGGGGGGACCCCCCCCAACGCCCCCCCGGTCACACTCACCCCGCGTGCGCCGCTTTGGCTCCGTCTCCGCTCCATCCTCCTGCTCCTCATCGGCACCGGCCGCATCCAGCTCATGGCACAGGGAGCTGCGGGCAAGGCCGTGATGGGCTTCAAGGTCTTTTCCAACCCGGTTCATTCCATGATGGGACTTGGGGGGCTGTGGGCAGAGCCGGGCCCCGCTGTTCATCACGTACCTGATGGTGGGGACAGTGAAGGGGTCGAACTGGTCGAGCTTCTGCAGGTCCAGGGGTACCGAAATGCGACCTGAAGGAGAGCGGAGTCATGGGGTTGCTCTCCCTACGGGATGCTATCCCTATGGAATGCTATCGCTATTGGGATGCTATCCCTATGGGGTGCCATCCCTATGGGATGCTCTCCCTATGGGATGCTATCCCTATTGCAATGCTATTCCTATGGAGTGCTATCCCTATTGGGATGCTCTCCGTATGGGATGCTATCCCTATTGGGATGCTCTCCCTATGGGATGCTATTCCTATGGAATGCTATAGCTATTGGGATGCTATCCCTATGGGATGCCATCCCTATTGGGATGTTATCACTATTGGGATGCTCTCCCTATTGGGATGCTATTGCTATTGGAATGCTATCCCTATGGGGCGCCATCCCTATGGGATGCTCTCTCTATGGGATGTTTCCCTATTGGGATGCTATTCCTATGGAATACTATCCCTATTGGGATGCTACCCCCATTGGGATGCTATTCCTATGGAATGCTATCCCTATTGGGATGCTATCCCTATGGGATGCCATCCCTATCATGATGCTATCCGTAAGGGATGCTCTCCCTATGGGATGCTGTCCCTGTGTGGTACCATCCCCACCCCAGACCAACCCGTTTTGGGGTGGACGCTGAAGGGGCTCTTCAGGAGGTGCCCGACCCCTTTGCTGACGTTGATGTCGAGGCGGGGGAAGCAGAACTGCAGCATCACCTCCCAGTCCGCGAAGCACCCGGTGCCCTTCCCGGCCGCTGCCTGCTTCTGTGGGGCACACGTGTGGGGCAGGAGCCCTGGGGTGGGCGCTGGCGCCTGTCCCCTGGTCCCTGGATGGGGTCACACTCACCCGTGTCCGCTCCATGCGGCCCTTCAGCAGCTCCCAGCGCTGCACCGAGTCCCGCTTCTTGGGGAACTCGGCCTGCAGCGGCTCGCGGTGCTGTGGGGGGGGTCAAGGCTGGTCACGGACAATGGGAGAACCACGGGATTGGGCTGGGATGAAGGGACCTTAAAGCTCATCCAGCGCCACGGGCTGGGACACCTTGCACTGGAGCAGGGTGCTCCAGCCTGGCCTTGAGCACTGCCAGGCATGGTGACTCCATCACCCCCTGGGTACCCTGTTCCAGTGCCTGAGCATCCTCTGGGATTACCCTGTTCCCCCCTCTCGGACCCTCCATCCAGCACCAAGCACTGCAGCATGCCCTCCGCAGGAAGGATATCCTCCGGGATGAGGGCCAGCACCTTGTCCCAGCTCTCCGGGCTGCCCAGGATATCCTGCCCCACCAGTGCGTAGCTCTCAAAGTACTTCTCCACCACAGCAACCGAACGCCTGTGGAGCAGGGAAGAGCCTCAGCACCAGTCAGCACCACTTCAGCACCAGGCAAAGGGGGTCCCCAGCCGACCTGATGAAGGGGTGGATGGGCTCGGAGAGAGTCACCTTCTTCACGGTCTCTACTCCACCCTGGGGGGACAGCGATGCTCAGCGGGTTGGGGGGCAATAAGGGGGTGCCCGGCTCCCCATGCACCCACCTTCACCAGGGTCAGGTACTCCACAGTGGCCGCCCGCAGCGCTGGGGACCACTTGCGCACGGCATCATCGCACACCCAGCAGTGGACACCCCTCCGGCCCGAGTACACCCACAGGCGATGCTTCAGGCCCAGGTCCTCTATGGAGGGGACAGCGGGAGCGTGTTGGGATGCGGCATTCCCAACCTAACCCCATTGGGCACCACCACATCCATGGGTGCAGGAGGGGTCCCCAGGACCCTCACCCACGAGTGCACGGTCAATGATGCGGATGGCGATGGTCATCAGGGTCCAGCACTTGGAGCAGATATCGGCTGAGCTGTGGGCACAGAGCAATGGGCCAGGCTGCACCCCCTGCCCCTGCACCCCCCTTTTTATCCCTTTCCAGCTATCCCAGCTCCTGTTAGGAACCTGCAGCACGTCCGGACATCGTCGTAGTCCGTCATGTCGATGTCAAAGACCAGCTCCTTCTCCTGCGGCTGGAAGGCTCCCAAGCGCACCGTGTTGTGCTGGTTGGGCTGCGGGACGGGATGGGAATGGGCTCAGCGACACCGGGGCCCATTCCCGCTTGGAGTGCCCGGATCAAGGACTCACCCGGTGGGAGTAGACGGCGCCGATGTCGATCTTGTAGGGGTTGGTTTTCTGCAGCTCCCGCTCCAGCTCCTGGGGGCTGTCGAAGGACTGGAAGCGCACGTAGACATCGTCCCGCAGCGTGAAGGAGAACTCCCGCAGCTGGAAGTAGTTCTTCACCACTGCGGGGGGGGCAGGAGGATGGTTGGGGGGTACCCCCGGCTGGTACCACAGCCCCCGGGGCCTGGTATCGGAGCCTCCGACCCGGTACCACGTCCCAGACCCAGTATCGGAGCCTACGACCCAGTACTGCAGCCCCCGGGACCCGGGACTGCAACCCCCAGTACCTGGTCCTGCATCCCCAACACGATCCCGCATCCCCAACCCGGTACCGCAGCCCCGACCCGGTACTGAAGCTCCCAGGACCCAGTACCGCATCCCCAGCCCGATCCCTCATCCCCAGCCCGGTACCGCATCCCCAGCCCGGTACCGCATCCCCAGCCCGGTACCACAGCCCCAACCTGGTACTGCAGCCCCTGGAACCGCAACCCCCAGTACCCGGTCCCACATCCCCAATCCGGCCCCGCAGCCCCGACCCGGTCCCGCATCCCCAACCCGATACCACAGCCTCGACCCGGTCCCGCAGCTCCCGGGACTGCAACCCCCAGTACCCGGTCCCGCAGCCCCAGTCCAGTCTCGCAGCCTCAACCCGGTCCCGCAGTCCCGACCCAGTATCACAGCCCCGATCCGGTCTCGCAGCCTCAACCCAGTCCCGCATCCCCAACCCGGTACCAAAGCTCCCAGAACCCGATCCCGCAGCCCCAACCCGGTCCCGCAGCCCCGAGCCGGTACCGCATCGCCAACCCGGTCCCGCAGTCCCGACCCAGTATCACAGTCCCAGTCCGGTCCCGCATCCCCAACCCGGTCCCGCATCCCCAGCCCGGTACCGAAGCTCCCAGTACCCGGTCCCGCAGCCCCGGTCCGGTCCCGCAGCCCCCGGTCCCGCAGCCCCGACCCGGTCCCGCATCCCCGAGCGGGTCCCGCAGCCCCCGGTCCCGCAGCCCCGCTCACCGCCGCCGTAGCCGAGCCAGCGGCCGTAGGCGCCGTGCGGGAAGAGCCGCCGGTAGAACACCGGGAGCAGATCGGGCAGCGCCGCGGGCTCGAACCGCGCCATCGCAGGCGGGAAGCGGCAGGAAGCGGGGCGCGGGGGCCGCCGGGAGATGTAGTCCGGCCCCGTCGGGGCGGGGGGGCGGGGGGGGGGCGGGGGGGGAGCGGCTCGGGTCACGTCGGGGGGGGGGGGGGGTGAAGCGAAGACCCGGAGGGTCCGGGGATGCTCGGGGGGGTCCGGAAGGATCCGGAGGGGTCCCGAGGTGACAGCGCATGGGGGGGCGGGGGGGGGGGGGTGCGGGACCCCCCGCGGCGGCCCCGCTCCGGGTTAACGATTACCCCGACGGCCGCCCGGAGCGGCGCTGAGCCCGCAAGGCCGGGGCGGGGCGGGGCGGGGGAGCGGCCGTTTAAGCAGCCGGTAGCGCTGGGGACTGTTCATTAACGGCGGAGGCCGGTCCCGCTTGCGCTGCCGGTGCCGGTGCGGGGATGTGGGCGTACGTGGCGGTAGCGCTGGTGGCGCTGGTCCTGCTGCGGCGCTGGTACCGGGAGCGCCAGACGGTGCCGGGGCTCCCGGAGAAGTTCGTGCTCATCACGGGCTGCGACAGCGGCTTCGGCAGCCTCCTGGCGCGGCAGTTGGATGCGCGGGGGCTGCGGGTGCTCGCTGCGTGCCTGACCGAGGAGGGGGCCGAGGGGCTGCGGGCGGCTGCGTCCCCGCGGCTGCAGACCCTGCTCCTGGACGTCACCTCCAGCCCCAGCATCGCTGCTGCCGCCGCATGGGTCAAGGAGCGAGTGGGTGACCGAGGTAGGATGGGGCAGCCCCGCTGAAGCGACCCCCCCTCCTGTGCGGGGCCATCGGGTAGGGCCCGGCTCACCGCATCCCCTCTCTGCCGCAGGGCTCTGGGGGCTGGTGAACAACGCGGGCATCGCCTTCCCCGCCGCCCCCAACGAGTGGCTGCGCAAGGAAGACTTCCTCAAGGTGATCAACGTCAACCTGATCGGCCTCATCGAGGTGACGCTCAGCCTCCTGCCCCTGGTGCGGCGGGCGCGGGGCCGCGTGGTCAACGTGGCCAGCGTGATGGGCCGCCTCTCCTTCTTCGGCGGCGGGTACTGCGTCTCCAAGTTCGGGGTGGAAGCCTTCTCCGACAGCCTCCGGTAAGCGTTGGCCCAGCGTCCCCATTCGCCTCTATGGGTTCTTTGCCTGGTAGGGCACCCACCTGCCAAGCCCCTTCCTGGTGCAGCCGGGTCGAGCTTGCGCCATAGCCATAGGGCTTGGGGCCCATGGGAGGGATCTCTCCTCCTTTCCGTGCCCCTGGCAGGCTCTGCTCCGCTATCAGCCAAGCGCACGTGGAGGCAGCCGCAGGTAAGGGAAAGCAAAAGGACTTGGCAGCGCTTTGATTTCATTGCCACAGCGTAGGAGGCTGCGGCCGCGCTGCCCGGCACTGCCTGCCCCGGCACTGAGCCCCACGCTGCGGACCTTGCCCCCATCCCCGGATCCGGGGCTGGTGGCAACGGCGTTTGTGCTTTGGCTTCGATCCATCCAGCCTCGTGCTGGGTCATTGAGTTGCTCGGACTCCGCTTGGGATCCCCGGCACGAGCAGGGGATGCTGCCATGGGGCTTCATCCCCTGCAGGCTTGACATGCGCAACTTCGGGGTGAAGGTGAGCGTCATCGAGCCCGGCTACTTCCAGACGAGCATCACCAATGAGGAGAATGCACGGAAGCAATTTATGGTCGCCTGGGAGAAGCTCCCGGAGGAAATCAAAGTGGCTTACGGGGAGAATTACTTGAAGCACTGTGAGTACCTCACCTAAAGCCTAAGGGATGCTCGAGAGAGTGGTCCCGTCACCCCCAGCATCCCAGCGCTCGCGGCGCTGAGCCTGACCTGCTTCCACAGTTCTGCAGACCTTCAGGAACATGAAGGATCTGTGCAACCCCAACCTGTCGCTGGTGACGGACTGCATGGAGCACGCGCTGACCAGCCGCTACCCACGCACCCGCTACGCCGCGGGCTGGGATGCCAAACTGCTCTACATCCCCCTCAGCTATGCACCGTCCGCGCTCTCCGACCTCGTGTTTGCCAAGCACCAGCCCCTGCCTACCCAGAAAGCCTGAGGCAGGGATGCGGTAAAGGCCAGGAGGGATCCGGCAGCACCAGCTCGCTCCTGGGCTCCTGGTTCAACGCACACCTGGGAACCAGCTGAATAAAGGCAGTTCCTGCTCTTGGGTTTGGTTTCGGTCTTGGATGGGGACACATCGAGGTTGCGTCCCTGATCGTGCTCCAGCAGCACCAGCGCTGCCTTTGGGTTCCGGCTGTTACCCCAGGCAGGGTCCAGCTTGTGTCGTCATGGAAAACCCTTTACGCTCGTCACATCCAACCATTACCCCAAGGCTCACCCTGCGCCCAGCAGCTCCCACTGCACCCCTGTGCAGGCAGCAGGCACGTGCCCACGTGCTGGGTGCCTCTGCCCCACATTCCCCACCCCACCCGTGGCACCCAGTTACACCCTTTCCCCGTGCGGAGCAAAGGAGGGCGCTTGTGCAACACCGACACGGTCGCCTGCAGCCTGGACAACGGAGCAAGGGTTGTGCAATCAGAGGGATGGGTGTAAGAGAGCCTTGAGCATGGAGATGAGGTCAAAGGCTCCTCCTCGCTCCCCAGGGCATCAGCTCTTGGGGTGATGGGTGCTCCCCCGGCCTGGTACAAGGTCATGGAGTGCTCTGGGTTGGGAAGGAGCTTAAAGCTCATCCAGCTCCATGGGCAGGGACACCGTCCACTGGAGCAGCTTGCTCCACCCCAGCCTTGAGCACTGCCAGGGATGGAGCACCCAAACCTTCTCCATTCAACCCATCCCAGTGCCCCAGCACCCTCACACTAAGGAGCTTCCTTATCTCCAACCTGAACTCCCCCTGTTCCAGCCTGAACCCATCACCCCTCATCCCATCGCTCCAGCCCCTGCTGCAGGTCCCTCCCCAGCATCCCTGTACCCCCCTTCAGGCACTGGAAGCTGCTCTGAGGTCCCCACGCAGCTTCTCTGCTCCAGCCCCGATGTCCTCAGCCTGGCTCCTATGGGAGCTGCTCCAGCCTCCGCTCACCCTCGGGGCCCTCCTGCCGCGCACGGTGCCTCCTGCGTCCTCCGTACCCATCATTAAGGGCTGAGCAGTGATCAGAGCTGGGGATCACACCCCCGAGGATGGAGCAAGGTCAGCAGCACCCCCACTCCCCACGTGCTGAGCCCACGTGAGACCGAGCCACCCCTTTGGGTGCTGCAGGGGCAGAACGCAGGGCCCTGGTGCGAGCAGGAAAGGCTCCCCGAGCACCCTGCGGGGCTGGGGAGAGCAAAGAGACCCCCCCTGCAGCCCCCAACGACCTTCAATGCCCCCTATGGAGCCAAAACGTTCCCTGTTGAGCTGAAACTCTCCCCACTGAGCCCAAACGCCCCCCATTGAGCCCAAACGCCCCCCATTGAGCTCAAACGCCCCCCATTGAGCTCAAACGCCCCCCATTGAGCCCAAACGCTCCCCACTGAGCCCAAACGCTCCCCACTGAGCCCAAACGCCCCCCATTGAGCCCAAACGCTCACCACTGAGCCCAAACGCCCTCCATTGAGCCCAAACTCTCCCCACTGAGCCCAAACGCCCCCCCATTGAGCCCATACACTCCCCATTAAGCCCAAACGCCCCCCATTGAGCCCGAATGCTCCCCATTGAGCCTGAACGCCCCCACTGAGCCCAAACGTCTCCCATTGACCCCAAACACTCCCCACTGAGCCCAAACGCTCCCCATTGAGCCCAAACTCTCCCCACTGAGCTCAAACGCCCCCCATTGACCCCAAACACTCCCCACTGAGCCCAAACTCTCCCCACTGAGCCCAAACGCCCCCCATTGACCCCAAACACTCCCCACTGAGCCCAAACGCCCCCCATTGACCCCAAACACTCCCCACTGAGCCCAAACGCCCCCCATTGACCCCAAACACTCCCCACTGAGCCCAAACGCCCCCCACTGACCCCAAACGCTCCCCACCGAGCCCGAACGCTGCGGGTGAGCGCGGAGCTCCCGCCTGCAGCCCGGGGCCGGGGCCCGGTGCCTGCCCGCGGGCTCAGCGGCTCCGCGCCGCGGTCCCGGGCCCCGCCGTTATCAGCGCCCTCGGGCTTCCTTCCGAGCCGCTTGCCCAGCACAAACCCCGGCCGCTTCCTGCCATTGTTCCACCCGGCCGCGGCTCGGCGCTGGGCTCGGGGCTATCGGCCCCCTCCGCAGCCCCGGGCCACGGCTCAAGCCCCCTCCCTGCCCCTGCCGAAGCAGCCAGCAAGCAGCCGTCGGTCACCGCCCCGGCCTCAGCGCACGGGCGCTCCTATGGCCACTGGCATCTGCTCCCAGATTCCGCTTCCAGCCCTTTCCCCCCCCTCTATAAGAACCTCGGGTTCGCCCCGGCACAGTGGGAGCAGGAGGGATGCTGATGCCTTAACCCACCCCTGGGACTCCCCGAGCTGCGGGAGGAGCCGGCTCCATCCCAAGGGATGCGTTTCCCCTCCTATCCACAGCGGGACCGGGGTAGGATCCATCCCTTGGGATGGTGGAGGGGAGGTGCTGGGGCTCCTCGCCCAGGCACCTGCAGCTTCCACATGGACACCGCACCCAGCAGTGGGATCAAACGGGAGCGGGGCGCCGGCGCTGGGAATGGAGTCAAGAGCCGCGGGCGCTGAGCTGCCGCAGGATGCCGGACCACGATGGTCATTTCCTGCTGGGAAGCAGCCAAAAAAGCCCACCCCGAGCTCCGCGCCGCGGCTCCGCTGCCCCAGAGGCGCCCGAGCAGCGGAGCAGAGAGGATCCCTGAGCCGCATCCGCATCCAGCAGCATCCGACTGCGCCAGCACCACCCGCAGGACCTGCCGCAAGGTGCGGAGCAATGGCAATGGGGGGCTCCAGAGCCCATCTCTGTGGTGTGGGGCTCGGGCGGGTGACGGAGGGTTGATGATGAGTGGGGGGTTCCTGCTTCCAAGCTCGGCACGCTCCCCTTTTCCCAGGGGAACGGTTGGATTGGTGAGGCTGGATGGGGTCCGCGGTGTCTTCGCTGCACGGATGCAGCTTGAGGCAATTAAAGGATGCTCGGGTCAATTGCGTTTCCCTTCAGCTTATGGGTTTGTCACCTACTTGGGAGTCCCAGTGGATCCCAATAGGAGCATCCACACACCAGGGCTCGGCGGGGAGCTGCTGTCCTGGGTTGTCAGCTCTGCTCCTGCAGCGATTGATGCTGCGGAGCCTCAGGGCTGTTGGGTGCTGCCACCATCCTTCATCCCTCTGCCCTGTTGTCCCCATCACAGTTGGTCCTGAGCTTTCCCTTGCCTTGCAGCTACCAGGATGGCCGAGGTGACCACTGCCCCCACTGAGACCCACACACTCCTGAACGAGTACAGGGACTACCACAACTGGTCCGAGCTGTTCCACCTCCTCAACTACACCTACAGCTTCTGCGAGTTCAGCCTGGATGAGAACGTCAAGCGGGTGATCCTCTTCATCCTCTACCTCATCATCTTCGTGGTGGGCTTGGTGGAGAACCTCCTCGTCATCTGGGTCAACTGGCAGACCCGGGGCAACAAGAGCTTGGTCAACCTCTACATCCTCAACATGGCCATCGCTGACCTGGGAGTGCTGCTCTCGCTGCCCATCTGGATGCTGGAGGTGATGCTGGATTACACCTGGCTCTGGGGCAGCTTCCTCTGCCGCTTCACGCACTACTTCTACTTCGCCAACATGTACGCCAGCATCTTCTTCCTCACCTGCCTGAGCGTGGACCGCTACGTGTCCCTCACCAGCTCCTCCCTCTTCTGGCGCAAGCACCAGCACCGCGCGCGCCGCGTCGTCTGCGCCTGCGCTTGGCTCTTGGCAGCAGCCATCCCGGTGCTGGAGGTCACGCACATGCAGCTGGTCAACACCGGGGAGCCCATCTGCATCTTCATGGCCCCCTTCGAGACCTACGACGAGTGGGCGCTGGCGGTCAGCTTGGCCACCACCACCATTGGGTTCCTCATCCCCTTCCCCATCATCGCCGTTTTCAACGTCCTGACGGCCAGGTTCATCAAGCGCACCAAGCCGGAGAGCAGGAAGCACTGCCTGCTCATCTACGCCTACATCCTCGTCTTCCTCGTCAGCTGGCTGCCCTTCCACATCATGCTCATGCTGCTCACCCTCGACGGCAACCACATCGTCCTCCACTGCACCTTCGCCCATCTCCTCTACTTCTTCTACGACATCATCGACTGCTTCACGCTGCTCCATTGCGTCGTCAACCCCATCCTCTACAACTTCCTCAGCAAGAGCTTCCGCAGCAAACTCATCTCGGCCGTCGTCAAGTACATCCCAAAGGAGCAGGGCAAGCAGAAGGGCGCAGACAACTCCTCCTCCACCACGCAGCACTCCATAGTCATCGCCAAGGACAACAGCCCCCCCAACTAACGCGGATCGGGCTCTCCTGCTCAGCCCCGGGGCCGCTGGGGTTGGGTTTCCCTTGGTGATAAGGAGACTCTTTGCTCTTCAACACTTCTTGGCTGGTCACCTCCTGTACTACGGAGCAGGGCTGGGTACCAAACGGGGACTGGGGGATGCAGACATCTTGCTGCAGCCCCTCACCGTCATGGAATCGGAGTCATAATCATGGAATCATAGGGTCATAATCATGGAATCATAGGGTCATAATCATGGAATCATAGGGTCATAATCATAGAACCAGAGCATCAACCAGCTTGCAAAGACCTTCAGATCAAGCCCAACCATTCCCCCCACACAAGCCCTGGATGCCGCCCCTTTTGCCGTGCTGCCAACCCCAGCGGGACGGAAGGAATCCATCCCTTTGGAATGCCCAGCAAAGGCCTCAAAGCCTGATTGGACAGAGATGACGGCGGTGCAGGGCAGGAAGGATGCGGGCTCAGCAGCTTGCCGGGGGCAAAGCCAGCGGCAGAGCAGCGCTGGGGGAGGCTGGGTTTGACCGGGCACGGCCACCGCGGTGGGGTTCCCACTCTGCGCTCTGCATCCAACCCGGGGCAGGTTTAAGGCCACCGGTTGTGTTTCCAAGCATCTCACCAGGCTCCGGTGGCTCCTTGTGATCCAAGGCCGTGCTCCCGTGGGAACACAGCATTCCTGAGAGCCGGAACGCGGGGTTTGGCCGTGTAAGAAACCGGAGCATCCGGAGAAAGTTCATCATTGTCCGGGTTCCGCCGTCACGTGCCGCGGGGCAAGCCCTGGGCAGGGAAGGTGAAGGAGCGGGTCCATAAATCTCCCAAAGGCCTTGAGCTGCTCCAGGAACAGCGTCTTTAAAAGAGCAAAGCGTAAGCAAATCCCGGGACAGGATGCGGGGGCGCAGGGCGGGGAGCAGGATATCCCGGGATATGCGGGAGAAGCCCACGGCCAGGGGTTAAGGCGAGCGCTCCGTTATCACCGGCAGCAGCTCTGCTGTTGGCAGCGTAAATCCCTGCCTGCCCCAAGGCTCCGCTTGCTGCTGGGCTGAGAGCGAGAGCCAAATCCGTCTCATAGAGAGGTGCTGAGGCTGGGGATGGAGCTGGCTCCCTCGGGTATGGAGTCATGGAACGGTTTGGGTTGGAAAGGAGCTTAAGGTCATCCAGTTCCAACCCCCTGCTACGGGCAGGGATGCCTCATGTTAGACCAGGTTGCTCCAAGCCCCATCCCTTGAACACTGCCAGGGATGGAGCATTCACCACTTCTCCATCCAACCCATTCCAGCGCCTCAGCACCCGCACAGGGAAGAGCTTCCCCCTTATCTCCAACCTGAACTTCCCTGTTTCGGTTTAAACCCATCACCCCTTGTCCTGTCGCTCCAGTCCCTGTTCCCATCCCAGCGTCCAGCTCAGGGAAGCGACTTGCGCCCTTCGCCTTCCTCATGGTCCTTACCCCCAGTTTCACAGCCTGGCCTCGGGGACCTGCGCGGTCCCAGCTCCTTCATCCCCATCACCTGGGCACAAGGCAAAGCCCCAGCACCAGTGAATGGGAAGCAGCTTTGCACGGACACAACCCCCAGCTCTGATCCTGATCCTTCCCTTCTGCTATCGCCAATCCCAACGGCAGACAAGTAACCGGGCACTTGCTGTGTGACGTAACCAGGACGACATATTCCAGTTTAAACGTGTAAAATCTGGTGTTTGACCTAATAAACTTCCTTCTTTTGATACGAAAAACCCTCTCCTCATGTACCTGCAGCTTCGCTCACAGACCCCAGGGCCAGGCTGGCCTCAAGTAAAGCCTCCTAAAGCCCCACACACGGAGCTGGGCTTGGAGCCCCGCAAGTCCTTTAGCTGGGTCCCTCAGTACCCCATTAAAGCCCCCAGCACCCCTTAGGGTACCCCTGGACCAGCAGCCCCCCAGCTCATCGGTGGCTCCCAGCAGGAATCATAGACCCACGGAACGGTTTGGGTTGGAAGGGAGCTTAAATCTCACCCAGCTCCAACCCCTGCCACCGGCGGGGATATCTTCCACTGGAGCAGCTTGCTCCAAGCCCCATCCAACCTGAATGGAGCATCCAAACCTTCTCCATTCAACCCATCCCAGCACCCTCACAGGGAAGAGCTTCCTTATCTCCAACCTGAACTCCCCCTGGTCCAGCCTGAACCCATCGCCCCTTGTCCCATCGCTCCAGCCCCTGGTGCTGGTCCCTCCCCAGCATCCCTGTACCCCACTGGAAGCTGCTCTCCTCCAGCCCCAGTGTTCTCAGCCTGGCTCCTATGGGAGCAGCTCTGCCTGCGGAGGTCAGCCCGGCCCGAGCGGGGCTTCCCGGCGCTGCCATAAACTGGAGCAGCTCTCAAACACCAACGGGGTTTCCTTTACCAGGCAACAGCTCCGAGCCTGGCACGCTCCACCCTCGCCTGCATGGCAAGGGCTCATCAAGGAACGCAAACCCGGAGCCGTTCCCCCATGCCTTTAAGGAGGCTCCGGCTTCCAAGCTGCTGAGGAACCAGCCACAGGAATGCCGGGCTCCGCTCTCCCTGTGACCCCGGAGCACGGGAGCAGGATACGGCCAGAGCCAGGGATGCGCTGAGACCTCCACGGAGCTGGGCGCAAGAAGCCGGGCACAAGAGCTCAACGTTTTCCATTTTATTATTCTAAATAAAGACCACACTTTGTGCTGAGCGCTCGATGGAGTAGAAAAGAACCCGATGGGGAACCGCTGCGGACACCTACTGCTGGGGGGGGGGGTGAGCTTACAAAATATACAAAACTTTACAGCAAAGAGATAGGAAACACTTAAATATCAGGAGGTCAGTACCTACGATTCACGTAACAGAGAGGTTAGACAGCAACTCCACTCTTATCCTTCGTCTGCTGCAGGAAGAGACCTGGATCTGTCGGGAAAGGGGAGAATCCAACGGGATTGTGGGTGAGAAAGCAGAGGAAAACCCCTCACGAAGCCTTTTTTGGGAGGGGGGGGGTTTGTGCCGGGGTTTCCTGGGTGCTCTGTGCACAGCAAAGCATCGCCCTCTGCAATTCCCTCTTGGAGCCTGAGGATCCCAAAGCACCTCCAGGCGAGGTAGGTAAGTGTCATCCCGCAGGAGCACTGGAGCTCCCAGTCTGGAGCTGGGTCTGGGGACCCCACTGGGGTCCGCATCCGTTCCCCACATCCCCTCCGTCGATGGGACTCGCCGAAACCTGGGATGCTCCACATGGGAACGGTGCCTTCTAGGACAGGAAGGAATCCGAGCCGCAAGCGCCCTCCCTGGCCCCACCACCAAACCCAGCCCCTGCTGCCCTGGCCCTGCGTGCAGAGCCCGGCTCGCTTTGCCCCGCAGTGGTTCAGTGTCAAAGCTTCTATTTGGTTTATGTGCACAAAAGGCTTTTGCTTCACAGCTTCGTCTGCTCCAGGAGACGCCTTCACCCATCCCAAAGCTCATCCCGGCTTCCGGGATGCGCTCAGAGGCTCCCAAGGCTTTAAGGACCCCGAGCCTCCTGGTCCCCCCCTCACATCCTTCATAGCAACCGGCAGAGCAGAGCAGGTCGCATCCGTTCCTGTCTGCACCAGGACAAGGGAAGACACCGCAGAGGAGCCTCCATCGGCTCCTACCCCTTCCCAGAGCACCCCATGGCCTCCAAACGCCTTCCGACCCCCCCCCATCTTCACACCACAAAGCTAAAGATGCCTCCTCAGCCTATGGAGACATCGCAGCCCACGGCCCGGCACCACGAGACCGGCCTTTGGCAACCAAAGCTCTGGGTTTGGCAACAGCTTCAGTGCCTCCCCTCCGGACACAGGCTCCGGGGGCAGGATAAATCCATCCTTAAGCCAGCAGCCTCCAACTCTCTCTTGAACGCTCCCCATGGGATGTGCCTTGCAATGCCCAGGAGCCACCGGCGCCGCTCCCCCCTCGGCACACCCCCTCCTGCTTCCCACTACTTGTATTGCTCCGGAGCTTGTTTCACAGGCAGGGATGGGGCTAAAGGGGAGTTTGCTTTCCATGGGGAAGGCTGCAACAGCAGGAAAACAACCCCGGGCAGAACCGGTCCAGGACAGGGAAGGATGGGAAGGATGGGAAGGATGGGAAGGATGGAGGCTGCCGCTTCCCAAGGACAAGCATCGTCCCTTGCTCACCACGTGCGGGTAGGAGCATCCTCCACCACGCTCCCCGGAGGTAGGTCGGGACCACGAGTGTCACCACCCTCATTTTACAGATGAGGAAACTGAGGCAAAGAGGTGAAGGGGCTCGGCCAAGGCCACAGCACTGGGGGGGGGGGGGGGGGGCAATTCCAAGCTCTCACCACGCATCCAGCCCGTGCCGTTCCTTGTCCCTTCCAAGGGGAAAAGGGAGGGGGGGGGTGAGCTTCCAGGGTTTGCGATCAGCAGTTTCGTTTGGAACAGCGTCTGCAGGAGCACAGGAGCCGGGTTTGCTCCGGCTGGGGCCCGAAAGCCCGGAGTGCTTCCTGTTTGTGAGGTAGAACGAGGTACCGAAGGGCAGGCGGAGCTCGCGCTGCGGCCTGGGACATCCTGGGCTCCCTCCACCTCTGCGCCCCAGACGGATAACACGGGGGAAAAGGCAGCCCCAGCCCTTCCTGATGGAAGGCTCCAGCTCGGGGTCACGGCGGTGCTGCTGCTCTTGGAGCTGCTCTGCTGCAGCCCCCAGCCGGTGCCTGTGGAACTGATGGCCCCGTTCCGCACCCGGACGGACCGGGAACACGGGACACGGCCAGGATGCGCCCGGGATCCACGGCAGCAGAGAGACAAATGCTCGAAGGTACCTGCCTGCGGGTTAAGGCAACAGCTTCATCACAGCCTTGTCCGATGGGATCTGCGCCGCCGCTCCCTGGAGCTGCCAGCGCTGGGACGGGCATCAGCACCTTCGGCAGGTCGGTAGAAGGCAGAGGGGACCAAGTTCGGGTTGGAGACAAGGAGGAAGCTCTTCCCTCTGGGATACTTGCAACGGGATGCCCAGAGGAGCTGGGGCTGCCCCATCCCCGGCAGTGCTCAAGGCCAGGTTGGAGCAAGCTGCTCCAGTGGACGGGGGCCCCGCAAGCGGCAGGGGTCGGAGCTGGAGGAGCTCCGAGGTCCCTTCCAACCCAAAGCATTCCGTGGTTCTTTGACATCACACCTGGAGCCCCAACCTGCTCCCTCCCCTGCAGCGCTCCCTCTGCTGCTGCTGCCTCCTTCCCTCCACCCAGGGCTTCAGAGGGGGGGAATCACCCCTCCAGCTCCTCCTGCAGGGATGCGCTGGCCTGGGGATGGCCCTGGAGCCGCGGCCACCATCCCGGTGCCCTTCCCAGCAGGAATCCCTCCTCCCGGCGCGCGCACGCTCGCTCCGGTCCCCACGGCGGGGACCTCCGTGGTGCTGGGCCGTGGACTTCACCCCTCTCCTCGCCGCAGCAGCAGAACCCCAGCGATGCCCAGCATTGAGTCTATTTCCGCTTCTTTCTTCTCCTCTTCCCGGAGCCCAGCCCCATCCTGCTCTGGCTCCGTCCCTCTCTTACTGAGGTCAGGGTGTGAAAAGTCTTAGCAGCATCGGTTTGCGGACGAGCTCGAGCGGAGGGTGAAGCCTGGCCAAGAGGGCTACAAGGTCTCCAAAGGAAAGCATCTAGATTCCCAAACCTAGTGAGTAAACGCTAAAAACACAGGACTCGGGGGCCTCTACGGGACCAGAGGTAAGTAACCACGACGGACGGCCCGGAGCAGGGATGCGGCTCCCGGGCTGCTCACTCGGACAACGCCTGCCCTCACTAAAAAGGCCCAAAACCAAGAGAACAAAAGAGAGAAAAAAGGAGGCTTCCGTGTCCCGCGCACGGGACAAGCTCGGTGCCAGTTCCTCCGCAGCTCCTTCGCTGGCCCTGCCCTGCCTCACCCCATCAGCTATCGGCGTTCTTCTCCGCCTCTTTGGAATGGATGATGTACATGAAAGTCTGCTCGATGGTGAAGTCCGGGGGGAGGCTGCCTTTGTGCACCCCTATGTGCTTGCTCATGAGGTTGAGCGTGGAGCTGTAGTGCCCGCACACCGTGCAGCGGTACATGAGGGCCCCCGAGTGCGTCCGCAGGTGGCACTTGATGGTGGAGCGGCCGCGGAAGAACTTGTGGCACACTTTGCACTGGTAGGGCTTCTCGCCGGTGTGGATGCGCCGGTGGTAGTTGAACTCGCTGGTGTGGGCGAACCTCTTCCCGCACACCTTGCAGCTGTATTTGCTGTTGCCCGGCTGGTTGGGCAGCGCCAGGTCTTCGCTCAGGAACTCCTCCGGCCCCTTCCTCTTCTGCAGGCTCTGGTGCTGGAGGCGCTCCCCGAAAGCCGGGCGCAGGTCCAGGCTGCTCCCGCACTTGTGCTGGCTGACGTGGTAGCGATAGGCAGCTTCCAGCTTGAAGCTCTGCCCGCAGAAGTGGCACCGGAACAGAGCCTCCTCTGCGCTCTGGTGCACGACCAAATGCTTCTCCAGGAGGTGCCGATCCACGAAGCTGCTGGCACAAACGGAGCAGGAGAAGACCGAGATGCCCAAGTGGGCCAGGCCGTGCCACAGGAGGCTGCAGAGGCTGAGGTGCCTCTGGTCGCACACGCCGCACGTTTGGCTTTTCAAGTTCACGTGCTCCAGGATGTGGTTGCGGACGGAGTGGAAATCCTTGGCCAAAGGCTTCCCGCACGCAGCACAGGAGAGCTCCGAGGCCGGTCCGAACGCGGGGCCCTTGCTGGGGAGGGGGTCGCTGGGGTGGACGATGACGTTGTTGTCAAAGACCCCCTCCCGGCGGTGCAGGGTCAGCTGCCACTGCGTGAAGAACTTGGTCTCGCACATGTCGCAGGAGAAGAGGAAGATGCCGATGTGGGACAGGACGTGGGTGACCCTGGAGTTGCGGTCCTTGAAGTGGGTCTCGCAGACCTTGCAGTTGCCGGTGAGGAGGTCGACGTGGTCTCGGGCGTGCTGGCGGATGAGCTGGATGTTGGGCTCCAGGACCTTCTTGCACACTTGGCAGGGCATGGCCTTGCTGTCCCTGCTGTCGCTCTCAAAGGCCAGCTCCTCCTCGCTGTCGTCACTCAGCTCAATAACTTCTTCCGACGGGGCCAGCTCTTCACTGGCATCCTCGAAATGCAGCTCGTCCTCGGCCAAGTCCTCCAGTTGAAGCTCATCCATCTGCCCAAAGCCCTGCTCTTTGGAGGGGTCGCTGTTGCTGGGACACGAGTTGCTCCCCGTCGAGACATCCAGGGAAGGATCAGCGGTGAAGAAGCTGCCCTTGCTGTAGTCACCGTTGCTCTGCACCTTATACTGCTGGCAGGAGCTCGCGGCGCTCTGCACCACGATGCTCACGGGCTGGGCCACCATGCTCGTGGCAAGAGCAAACTGCCCTTGATCCGGTTCCTGTTCCGCCTTGGGAGGCTGCTGCGGGTGCATGACGGGAAGAGTCTGGCTGCTTTCACTCACTGTCGTCCTCTCATCCTCTCTGTAGCCGCCGGCCGCTTCCCCGTGCAAGGCGTAATTCCTTTCCGGGCCGAAATGCTCCCCCGTGCTCCGGATGTCACCCAAGGAATGGCTCTGCTCCGAGGAGGTGCTGCTCAGGGGCCCCGACCGCCCTTCGCTCATGGACAGGGAGGGCTGCTTCGTGATGGCGGAGCTCTCCAGGTCGGGGAAGGTGGAGTGACAAGCCTTCAGCAGGTCCTCCATGCCCAGCCTCTCGGCCACCTCGTAGATGACACCCACATTGATGAGGTCTGTGAAGAGCTCGGAGGTATACACGAAGCTGAGGATCTTCTCGAAGTTGGCCGGGGTGATGAAATCCACCACGTAGGTCCGGGCGGCATCCAGCCCCGTGTTCAGGAAGAGGTTCTGGAAGTAACCCGCAGCGCAAGCCAGGACGGCTTTGTGTGCAGCGAAGGAGCGGGTGCCCACCAGGATGGTAACGTCGCACATGGTCTCGGAGAGCCGGCACTTGTTGAGTTCCTTCAGCAGGTTGTTGGGGTGATTGGTGCTGTGCAGCTTGATCCTCATGCCCATCTTAGCTGCTTAAGAGTCCTTCTCCTGGGTCGGCTTCTTCTTCACGCATTCAGCAGCTGCGGGCATCCACAGACTGGCAGGGCAAGGGGCTCTAGAGAAAGGGAGACACGGGATGGCACCAAAGAACATCGCTGCCGTCACACCTCGGATCCCCCACCTTCCCGATGAGCAACGGAAGCAGCAGTGGAGCTACTTAGAGGGAGATGGACCAGAACCCATCGTGGGATGCTCTGGGGGCGAAGGGACAAAGCAAACCATCACTGGCCGTGCCAGCAACAGCCTCAGGTTCCCACTTCTGCCTGGGCATGGACAGAGGGCCCCAGCCCCAAGTGGTGCCTGTTCCATCCATTCAGGCTCTGCTCGCTGGTTGGCTTCACCTCCAGCCCCTTCATCCCCTTGCTCCGCATCCCCCCCGGACCCACGCAGCAGGTTTCCAGGTGGGAATCCTCCCCTCCACACCAGCTTCCCTGGCTCCCGGGGGACTCCTCCGCTGCGTGGCCCAGTTTGTGCAGCATCCCCAGGCTGCCCGCCCCATGGCACCGGCAATCCCCACCTGAGCTCCTCCTTCCACCTTTGTCCCCATCGCACTCACGGGGGGGCCCCCGGGCCACACGGGGCCACAGCGCCAGGGAGCTCCATCCCCAGCCCCGCACCTCTCCCTCCCTGCGACCCCACAAGCGGGACTTTGGGGTCCGGGCTTTATCCTGCGCTAAGAGGCAAAGAGGAGCCGAAGCCGGGCCGGCTCCCCCCGGTGATGGAGGCGAAGGAGGATGAGGATGGCCGAGGAAGGCTCCGCAGGGGAAACGCTGCACTTGGGCAGCGCGGGGGCATCCCCGGGTCGGGACGGAGCCGGGAAGGGCTGGGGGGGGGGGGGCCGGGAGCGGGCAGAGGAGCTCCGCTGCCCGCGGGGGTGTCCGGATAACCCCGGGAGAACGGGGGCAACGCGGAGGGCACCGGGGACCGCGGGAGGGGGGGAACGGGGGCCCCCGGGGATGCGGTGACCCACGAGGATGGGGGGGGGGGGGGGAGCAGAAGGGCCCCGAGGGGGGGGGTAACGGGAGGCCCGAGGGAGGGGGGGGGCCCCGCGGGGGCTGCGGCGGGGCCGGCGGGGTCCTTACCCGGCCGCTGCCCCGCACCATCCCGGCTCGGCTCACACAAAGGCGCCGACCCGCCCCGGGCCGCCGCCGGAGCCGCTTCCGTCCGCCCTGCGTGCGGCGGGGCCACAGCGCCCGCATGCGGCTTGGAGGACGCTGAGCGGGGCCGGGGCGGCCACGGGCTTCGGTTACCGGGGGTCACGGACGGGACCCGCAGCCCCATCCCCGTGGGTTCGTTCATCCCCCCCCCCCCTCCCACCACCACCACCTCCGTGGGTCCCAGCGCGGCGCAGCCAAGACACAGAGAGCGCCCGGCACGGGCACGGGTGTTTGTTCGTGGGCTCCGTACACCGGCTCCGCTCGGACACGGCTGCGTGGCCCCGACGGCTCCGTGAGCGGCGGCGCGACCGGGACACCGCGACACGGCCGGGGCCCGCACCGGGACACAGGGCACGGCCCCGTCCACGCCGTCGTATCCCACCCCCCCTCGCCCCATCCCCGGCTCTGCCCGCGGTCACGCCGGGGAGCACCGCGGGCACCGGCCGCCGCTGTCCCCCCCCGCCGGCCGCCCGGGCTCCGCCGCCCGCTTCCCCATGAGCCCCACGAAGAAGTCGTGCATGTCCCCTGCGGAGAGAGCCGCCGTCAGCGCCGCGGGGCCCGGCTGCGCCGCCGCCACCGGCACCGGCACCGGCACCGGCCCCGGCACCGGCCGGGACTTACGCTTCTGCAGAGCCGCGGGCGAGGGGGGACCTGCAAGAGACCGAAGCGGGTGAGAGCGGCCGGGAAGGACCGGAGGGACCGAGCCCCCCCCCACCCCCCCCGGCCCCCCCCCCCCGGCGCTCACCGGCGTCCTCCTCCCGCAGCAGCTGCAGCAGAGCGGCATAGACGGGCCCGGGGCTGCCGCGGGCTCTGCGGGGCACCGGCTCCGGGTCGGGGACCCCCTGCGGGAAGCGAAGCGGGTGAAGGGGAGGGGGGGGGGGAATGGAGGGGGAAGCGGAGTGGGGGAAACCGGGGTCCCCCCGCGGCTTCTTCCCCCCGACGGCGCTACCTGTGCGGGGCCCGGCGGGGCGGCGGCGGGGGGGCGGCGGGCGAGGGCGAGCGGCAGCGCCAGGGCGAGCAGCGCCGTCAGCACCGGGAGGGTCCTCATCGTCCGGGGGGGGGCCTGGGGGTGGCGGTCAGCGGCGGAGCGGAGGGGCCCGGGGGCCCCCCGAGCCAGCGCCCCCTCTGCGGGGCGGCCCGGGGAGAGTCCGGGACCGGGATAAGCGCTGAGAATGGGGGGGGGGGGGGGGGGGACGCGTCTGGGGGTGCCTCTCAGGGGTGCGGGAGCATCTTATGGGGGTGCATCACGGAGGGACACGGGGGGGGGGGGGTCCCGTACCCGCCCCTCGTGGCCGTGGTGCCCCCTTCGTGCACTCACAGCAGCCGGAACCATGCAAACGCCAGCTCGGGCTCAGTCGTGCACATTCACCTGGATGAGGGCACACTCGCGTGTCCCCTGGCACACACTGGCACATGCATTGGCACACACATTGGCACACACTGGCACGTGCATTGGCACACACTGGCACATGCATTGGCACACACTGGCACGTGCATTGGCACGCATTGGCACACACATTGGCACACACTGGCACACACATTGGCACACACTGGCACATGCATTGGCACACACTGGCACACGCATTGGTACACACTGGCACACACATTGGCACACATTGGCACACACATTGGCACACACTGGCACACGCATTGGCACACACTGGCACACACATTGGCACACATTGGCACACACATTGGCACACACTGGCACACGCATTGGTACACACTGGCACACACATTGGCACACATTGGCACACACATTGGCACACACTGGCACACGCATTGGCACACATTGGCACGTGCATTGGCACACATTGGCACACACACTGGCACACACTGGAACACGCATTGGCACACACTGGAACACGCATTGGCACACACTGGCACACACATTGGCACACATTGGCACACACTGGCACACACATTGGCACACGCATCTTTGCCAACCCAGCCCTCCCCAAGCCGAATTCAAGCAGCATCTTCACCCCCTATCTCCTCCCCGGTGCCTTCACCACCATCCTCCTCCTCCTCCCTTCCGCCCTCTCCCAGCTGGGTGAGGATGGGGCGCAGCAGCCCCCCCCAGGACCCCCGGGGCCGGGTGCCGCAGGGCACAGACCTGCTGAGCCCTCGGGTGCGGAGCCGGGGGCTGAGCAACCCTCGGTGCTTGCGGCTGCCGGGAGGTGAAGAACCGGGGTGCAGGCTTCGGTGCGGGGATAAATAGGGGGCTCTGCCCATGGCACGTCACGGGTGGGCGAGAGGAGAGCTGCCAATGGGGGCCGGGAGGGGGGTGGCACCCCCCAGCCTGCAGCTCCTCGCCCACACGGTGTCACCGGCAGCACCCGGTACCGGCACCGAGTCACGCTGTGACACGGCAGGGGCCAGCACCGGGCCCACGCAGCCCCCGGGCCCCTCCGTGTGCCGCAGGCACGGGGGGACGCGCTCCCCCCCGAGCACGATGGGGGCTGCCAGCACGTGTGGGGACGCGCACGGTGGGGACGTGGTGCCCGTGGCTTCGCAGCCGGGCTCCCGTAACACGCAGAGCCCCCAGACCCCTCGGTCCCCCACTTAGGCTCGATTCAGCCTCCTGGGAGCCCCGTTTTGGTCGCGCATCCTGACCCCCCCCTGCATCCCGCTCCTGTATCGTGAGCCCTCCATCCCTGCCCTGCCCTCATCATCCCTGTCCCAGGGAGCTGGGGCGGGGGGGGGGGGAAGCAGAGGGAAGGGGAATCCAGGCCAACAAGTGAAGCTGCCCCCATCAGCCCCAGCAACAGGCAGCCCCGTGGGCCGGTGGCCCAGCAGCGGTGGCTCACGCGGCAGCGCAGCCCAAGGCAGGGCAGCATCTGCAGTGCTGGGGACGTTAATTAAACGGGAGCCTGGCCAGAGCCGGCCTAATTAATGAATAACACCTCCTTGAGCGGTGCCAAGCGCGATGCGGCCGCCAAAGGCTGCGGTGCCCCCGGGCTTCTTTATGGCTTTCACCCCTCATCACGCACAAGCAGGAGGGTCCCTGCGCTGGGACGTGATGCAGCCCATGGTGGAAAGAGGAGGGGGAAGCCCTTAGAGCCAGGGCACATCCCTGCCGTCAAGTCCCCCCCGCACCGGGCACAAACACGTTCCCCTCCGCGTGCTGGCACGCGTTGCCACACATGTGTGTGGGTCCCCGTGTCGTCCCCCCCCGCCATCCCCATGCACGACACAGCACAGCGATGCTCCAGGGCCCACCGGGGAGCTGGTGCTGATGCTGATGTGATGGGGAGGTGGCAGCTCCCAAAGGTAACGCGGGTGACGTGTGGGGACAGGGAAAAAAACCCTCCCTGAGAGCACGATGAGTGCAGGAGAGAAAAGGCAGCGAGGGGAGGGGGGTGGCTGCCGTGTGGGGACCCCGCTCCGGGGGGGCTGCAGGACATGGGGGTGCAGCAGCGGCTCCTCTCAGCTCCCCAAATGCAGCAGCGAGGAGCCCCCTGCATGGAGACAAGGGGGGGGGGGTCCTGCAGCAGGGCTGGGGATGCTGAGCATGGGGGGGAGATGGGGATGGAGAGGCGAGGACCTCACGTGCCAGCCACCCGCGGCCACCCCGAAATTGCCTCTGCGGCAGAGCGAGCTGCTTCCACTTAATGGGAAAAGTGGCTGCAATTTGGGGCCTTTCCAATCACTGCCGAGCCGAGAGCCGGCCGCAATCAGGCGGCGGGGAAGGTGGGGGGGCCAGGGTGGGGGCTCCATCCTCTGCTCTGAACAACACCCCCCCATCTACACCACCGCGGGTGTCCCTGCTGCGCCGGTAAGAAGGGGGGGGGACACTGCGACACCGACACCACAGCATCCCTTTAATGGGGGTGCAGCATCTCCTGGGTGCAGGAGGAGGACACACAGGGGATGGGGGGGGGGTCCCTGCAGGGGTGAGGGAGGGGGTCCCCATCAGTGGACCAGCACCTCCATCCTGTGGCTGCCCCGCTTCTTGCAGACGGGGCCGTTGGTGCCTGCCTTTTCCGACTCCACCACGGTGATGGCCATGTCGCCCTTCTGGAGGCGGGTGGAGAACCTGGAGATGGGGGGGGATCATAAAGGGATGGGGGGGATCATAAAGGGATGGGGGGGATCATAAAGGAATGAGGGGGATCATAAAGGGATGGGGTGGATCATAAAGGAATGGGGGAGATCATAAAGGGATGGGGGAGATCATAAAGGAATGGGGGAGATCATAAAGGGATGGGGGGGATCATAAAGGGGTGGGGGGGATCATAAAGGGGTGGGAGGGTCATTAAAAGGATGCGGAAGATGCTGAGGAGGGAGAGAATAGGGTGAAGGGGGGACACCCCCGCTCAGCTGCTTTCATTACACCAACTGCTCATGGGCTGCAGCCAACCAGAACCATCCTGCTGACGCCCCACCCTGCCACACCCCCTTTAGCCACGCCCCCTTTAGCCCCTCCCTGGCCATACTGGTCCGTGATGTGCAGAGACAGGGCCTGGGCAGAGGTGTCCATGAGGGTCTGGTGCAGGCGGGTGACGAGCTCGATGAGGTGGTCACTGACAAGCAGGAAGTCGCCCTTGGCTGCCCCTGTGGAGGTCTGGGGGGGGGGGGGGGAAAGGTGGGTTCAGTTGCGCTGGGGACACCCCCCAAGGGATGCCCCATTCCCTGGGTACCTCTTTGAGGTGCAGCACCAAGAAGCCATCGGAGAAGCGGGTGACGGAGACGCTGCGGATGTCCCCCAGGCTCAGCACGGTCTTGGGCTGGGCGGCCTTGGTGTCAGCCAGGATGAGGTGCTCGGTGGTGAGCAGCAGCAGGCGCGGCACCGCCTGTGGGTACCGGGGATTGGGGGGGGGGGGTCAGCGCGGCCCCCGTGCTCCCTCCCGGTGCCGCAGGGATGGGGTCTCACCTTGCCGTTGGCTCTGTTCACCTTCCTCACGGTATCGGACATCACCAGCTTGTCCTTGGCCACAGCGTGGAGCTTCTGGTACTTGGGGTTCTGGGTCAGGTCCAGGTACTTGCCACGGAAGGGCTGCTGCAGGCTGGGGGGGGGCAGAGGCTGTGAGCACGGTGCTGCCCCATCACCCCCCCACCCTGCCAGCCCCCCCCCCCCCCCCCATCCCAGCACCTTTTGGGGTACAGCATCTTCTTGTCCTTGAAGAGCTCGCTCGCACAGAGCTTGGTCTGCAGCAAGGCCTTGCGCTGCGGAGGCAGCTCCTCCCAGTACTTCTTGCACTACCAAGGGGTGAAGGACGATGGCAATGACACGAGGTCCCAAAGGGAGCCCCGCTCCGTGTCCCCATCTCCCACCTTCCAGCGGTAGAAGATGCTCCTCAGCTCCTGGTTGGCATCGGCCAGGAACTTGTATGGCGCCGGGGGCCAGGTCCGGTCCATCACCGCCAGCGGTGGCAGGTTCCTGCTGAGCCCCATCAGGAACTTCTGGACCTGGGGGGGGCAGAAAGGGGTTGTGAGGGTCCCGTGGTAGGAGCAGGGGGGTTCCATGCCCCGAGCCCCACTCACCAGCCGCCGATAGATGAAGTTGGCTAAGCGGGTGCTGGCGTCAGCACGGAAATACCTCCTGTACGCCCTGCGGACCTGCAGAGACCCCCGTCAGTGATGGGGACATGGGGCATCATCACGGCAACCCCTACGGGATGCGGGTATCCCTCCCCTCCGTCCCCATTCGGTCCCCAGCGGAGAGAACAAGGGGGGCAGACAGACAGGCAGACAGGCAGACAGGACGGATGCAGCGGGGCGCGTTACCTGGTACCCTCTCCAGTAAGCGGCGATGGTGGTGGAGGCTGCGTGGCGATGCTGCTGCAGCTTCAGCTCCCGCAGGAGCCGGCGAGACTGTGGGGGGAGAGCCCGGGGGGCCCGGGGAGCGGGAGCACCAACACAGATAGGGAGCAAGAGAGAAGGAGGGAGAAGGATGGAAGACAGGGAGAGGAGATGAGTCTGGTCCCACCATGGGGTGCGTGGTGTTTCCCACCCCACTGCCTGCACTGGGAGACCTGGTGGCCTTGGGGTGCTCACCCCTTACCTTCCAGCCCCGCACGTAAGCCTGGATCATCAGCGCCGACCTCTTCATCTGCTTGTACCTGTTCTTTTGCTGCGGTGGGAGAGGTGGGGTGAGCCCGAGGGCCCTGTTTGGGGGTCAAGGACCAGCCCCCCCCCCTCCCTTTGCTTCATCCTCACCGCGTGGCCCCGGAACCAGGCGGAGAGGATGATCTGGCTCTTGCGCATCAGTTGGTACTGGGTCCGGCAGCGCCAGCCCCGGATCATCTTCTGGATGAGGGTAGCGAGCTGGACCACGCGCTCCTGGCGCCGCCGCTCCAGGTCGAAGAGCTGGGGGCAAGCAGGGCATTGAGCAGGGCCCCCCAGCGTGGCAATGGGGCCCATGGGGCTGGAGTCCCCCCGTGCCCCCAGACTCACGGTGCGTGGGGAGCGGATGAAGATCTTGGTGTGGCCAAACGCCAGCTCCTCGGGGGGAAACGCCAGCTCCTGCAGCAGAGCCTCAGCCCCTGCCCTGCACCGGAGGGACACGAGGCTGCTCGGAGCATCAGGGATGAGGGGGTCACTGTTCGCTGTCGCATCCATCCCCATTACCTGTCAGTACCGGTCCAGCGGGGCCAGGTCCGGGAGCCGAGCATCTTGTACCGCTCCAGGAAGGAGCCATAGAGCTGCCGGAAGGCATAGCCCGCGCGCCGCACCCGCACGTTCTCCATCAGCCCCAGGTACCGGACCTGCGCCAGCACCAGCTCCGGCGTGAAGAGCATCGCTGCTTTGGTCTCATTGGGTTTGATGCACCTGAGGAGGGCAGAGATGGGATGAGGGGGTCCCTGATGGTGCCAGAGCCTTGGTTCTCTCCCCATGGGGCTGGTACCTGATGTAGTTGGGGTTCTTGGAGTAGAGATTCTTCATGAGCATCGCCACCGAGGCCTTGAACTGAGAGCCTGCAGTGGGGGGCAGCTTAAGGGAGGCTTTCTGGGGGTCCCCCTCGGGGAAGAGGGAGCGCAGCAGCGGGTGCCGGGCAGCCCACATGGCCTGCGAGAGGTCACGGAACAGGAGGTCGTTGTTCTTCTCTATGAAGCCCGTCACGTTGTAGGTGACCTACAACAGGGAGCGGGGTCAGCGCCCGGCGGTGATGGATCCGTGTCTCTGCGCCCATTCCCAGCTCATCCCATGGACCTTGCCGGCGTAGTGATGGATGCGGAAGCATTGCGGCAGCAGGCTGGTGTCCATGATGCGCCGGGCGTTCTGGGTCTCCTTGCTCTCATAGTGCTTGTGGGTGGCGAAGAGGAGGTTCAGCTTGGTGAGGAAGGTGTCCTCGTTGACCACGCCGGGCCGCAGGCACTCCTCATCCAGCATGGCCAGGATCCCGCTCTTGCTCTGCACCGGGATGGATGGTGTCACCCAAAGCAATGTGATGGGGGGGAGCCAGGACCCCGAGCCAGGACCCCATCACTGGGCGCAACTCACGTGCTCGATCAAGTTGCAGATGATGCTGTTGTCAAAGAACTCCACCGGGGTCCACTGGATACCCTGGGAGCAGACAGGGATGCGCATGGACCCCCGGAGGCTGCCCCACAGACACCCCCCCAGCTGATGTGGGGCAGGAACCGGATGTCCGGCCATGGGGACAGGGATCCCGAATCCCTCCCTGCCTTCCTGCTATTGAATGTGCTCCCGGCAGGGAGCGGGGCGAGGGAGCGATGTGCTCCGGAGACGGCTCCGGCACTTCCCCATCGCTGGGGGGCCGAGGCTCTATGGGGCCATCCTCTGGCACAGGCAGAGGGGCCGCATCCTGCCCAGCCAGCGTGCGCTGGGGGTACCTCTCGGACGTATTCCTCCTGCTCCTCCTTCAGGGTCAGCAGGATGAAGATCTGCTGCAGCTTCTCATTGCAGTAGTTGATGATGAACTGCTCAAAGCCATTGTCCTATGAAAGAGGGGTCCTGCTTGGTCATGCCCATACCCACGGCGCTGCAGAATGGGGCTGGGGGGACCCTGCACTCACCTGGAAGATCTCAAAGCCGTAGATATCCAGGACGCCCATCACCTTCCTCTGCTTGCCCGGCTTCACCTGGGGATACAGCGGGGTGCTGAGGGGGCCCAGGGCCCCATCCAGGATGGGGGAGCCGGTGCCTGTCCCCCTGGGCACTCACCTGGATGCTGGTGTTGATGCGGGTCACCAGCCAGTCGAATAGGCGGCTGTAGATGTTCTTGGCCAGCGCATCCCGGCCGTAGTATCCCTATGGAGAGGATGAAGCGGGGGTCCCTGTGGCTGCTCCTGGGGGCGCTGGGTGCTGCAATGGGGGGGCACTCACTTGGGGGACGCTGAGCGTGGTGAGCACCGTCTCATCCCGCGCCTTCACCGTGCGGGAGCACAGCGCCTGCTCCAGCGTGCCGGGGTCCAGCCCGATGAGCTCGCCGATCTCCTGCAGCTCTGTGCATAGGGATGCGGCGATGAGAGGGGTGCGGAGCAGGGGGGCGAGAGGGGGTCCCCACACCGGTCCCATCGCCATCCCTACCCTGCGGCTCAGCGATGCTGCACGCCTCCA